>NW_026852202.1:0-30246 GCF_026571515.1 Ruditapes philippinarum
ATATCCACAATATCTGTTATTGTAACTTCAATGGTTTGTTCAAGTCAACTGACTTGTTTAAAAACTATTTGGTGATTCTATTGGCGTCTAAATTTTGTTCATTATATATAGATATATTTACGCTTCAAACCCAAAATATATAGAATTTAAACAGAAATTCAAGCTGAAACTTCCAGAAATGTCATTTTAGCGTGATTTGAGTACATAAGATCATTTTAATATTGTTGTCATTATTTTGCCTGAATATCCCTTTAATATTCCTTTTTTTCAGTTCTAAAGGCAAAATCAGTTGGACCATATTACTTAAGTGTCTGTTTTCTCCATGTTAACAAATCAAAACACATATACGCCCGTTATTATGCCGCCTATACATGTCAACAGACTCAACACGTGTTAACTATAAACCGTGAACATTATATCCAGACTATACCTGATAGTGGGAACAAAATTCTGAAAAAAATAGTAAATCAATTGTAGCCAAAGGGGAAAAACTCATGCCGAAAACATTGCGGCGAATGGCGGATGCCACTCCTTGCCTTTTTGTGTCGCCTCTACGGTCAGTAGTGGTGACATATAGGGATCACTTCTCCGTCGTCTGTCTGTCTGTCTGTCTGTCCGCACTCACAGGACAGTAATTATGTGGCTAGAGGGACAATTATATGGTAACTGTTCTTTCTCTTTGATGTCATTGACCCATTCATTCCGTTATGCTTTTATGTGGCTATTTTCTTTTGTGTGGCTAAAAAGAACAATAGAGAGAACAGTTAGACTACGAGTAGCCACAATATTACTCTCCTGTTAGAACATCCGTCCGTCCGTCCGTCCGTCACAAAACTTGTACGGACTACTCCTCATAAACTACTGGTGCAATTTCATCCAAACTTTACAGGAATGATCAGTACCAAGTCTAGTTGTGCATATTGTCAGCATTTTCCGGTTCAATGATTTTTGTCAGAGTTATGGCCCTTTAATAAAAAGGTGTTTTTTACTGTGTGTTGCCAGATACACAAAAGCTTGTCCGGACTACTCCTCATAAACTACTGGTGCAATTTCATCCAAACTTTACAGGAATGATCAGTACCAAGTCTAGTTGTGCATATTGTCAGCATTTTCCGGTTCAATGATTTTTGTCAGAGTTATGGCCCTTTAATAATTTTTATTTTTAAAGTTTGTCCGGGCTTCTAGACTCTTATACCACTTAAATGCAATTTCAATGAAACTTAACAGGATTGATCTGTAGCTCAAGTCCTTGCGCATATTGCACGGGTTTTCTGGTTGAATGATTTTTGGCCGAGTTATGGCCCTTTGATAAAAAGGTGTTTTTTTCTGTGTGTTGCCAGATACGCAAAAGCTTGTCCGGACTACTCCTCATAAACTACTGGTGCAATTTTATTCAAACTTTACAGGAATGATCAGTACCAAGTCTAGTTGTGCACTGTCCGTCTGTCACAAAATTTGTCCCAACATGAAATTGGCCATCATGAGGCGACACATGTGATTACTGATCGCTCTTGTTTTATAATACCGTAAAATTTGACCAGTTTTAAAAGAGACAGATTAGGTTCATTTGATAACGGCCATTTGATAATATATTTTTTGAGGGCATATACTCGGATAATACTAAAAGATATTTAGATGTAGCAGAATCGTTTTTAAAAACCGTTACACGATTAGAGGTGTCATCGATAAGGATTTTTGTATCGATATATCGGTAATGAATTATCGGCGATACAGCGATATATCGATTGCCAGGCTAAATTTTAGCTTTCAAGTCTTTTTAAATGTTTCCTAAGGACACTGACAAAGCAGTTATATATAGACAAATGCAAAAAAGATAAACTATGAAAACTGAACAATTTGTTTCTTTTTTTATACAGCTAAAAATGAAAACTAATGACTAGTAACTATAACGTTTAAAGCCTTTTCCATTTTACTTTTGTTGTTGTTGTTGCTATTACGTAGTTACTGATCATGCTAAATCCCGTCCATGCCGCTCTAATAAAGTCGGGTTTAATTGGCAAATTGTAGTGTTTAGAACCTGAATAATTATTAAAGTTTAACATTAATTTTTGTAATCATAATTTTTACAAAGAAACACTGACAATTTTTTCTTGGCATTTTCCCTTTTTAAAATCTGAATTGAGGGGTCTTGACATCCACTTAGCAGACGTGCAAGATTACAACGAAATTTGGCAGCATTCGTTAAAAACACTGGGAGGTAACTTTGGCATTGATTTCCGTTTTCACTTTTAGAAAAAAAATGTTTCTGGCATCCATAACTTTACATGTCGCTTTTATTTTGACGTTTTGTGACAGTAAACAGGTCTGTCAGTTCTATAAAACCTGTTCGCTGAAGTCTCTTTAGCTAAAAATATATGTGCATTCGATATCCAATATTTAAAAAATGGAATCGATATCGAATCGGATAACAAAGATCGCTGATACACCGATATCGATTGAATCGATGACACCCCTATACACGATTGAAAATATGCGCCGCAATTTGCGGTCCCGTTCTCGAGTTCATAATGGTGGAAACTGTAACAGTTAGTTTGCTTAGAGATTTTTTGCCCTTAGGGTCAAAGTTGAAAATTCCCTGCAAGAATTCGTAAATTACTTCCATATTGTTAAGTGATATATGCTATGAAAAAATAAGTCTAACCACATGACCCAATTATTGCCATATTCGTACCCAGTCTTCTATTGTTTACTCCTGAACATTTATATAATTTATGTACTCCGTTTTCTAATATTCAAATAGGAAAACAACTCATTAGAGTTAAGTGTCTCATTGTTTGTAAAACATGGTTAAAAGTTAGGGCTGTCATTGATTATCGCGATATCGATATATCATCAATATTCATCATCCGATACAATATCGATACACACTTTCACATATCGATACAAACTGAAAAAATTAATATTTCTGTTAGTTTAACTATACCTATCTATTTTGGCTCATAAGAGAAGTCACTTTTTTCTTGGTTAACTTGAACTTTAAACTCCGTTTTCAAATGTCAGTGACAAGAATAACAGTAAAAGAACTTTCTGCTAGTTTGTAGTATTTGAAATGTGTAATACAAGTATGCAAAACAGTGATAACACCATGATCCCAATTTATAACACATATATAAAATTAATGTTTTTTATTGTATCCACTGTCTGTGAAAGTCCATATATCGATGTATCGTGACGTCGATATTTGTCTCTCGATATATCAATACAAAATTTGCCATCAATGACAGCCCTATTAAAAGTGTATATTATGCATAATACTAATGTCTCCCTGGATTAGAAAATTCCCCATGAATGCTTGGTGTATATTATGTTAAATTCTCAATTTGAGTGCATGCTATGCATTTTTCCCAATTTGTTTGGTACCAGGCACGATTAACAAAGTAGGGGGGAAAATGCTGACACTGGGACCAGTGACTTTTCATAGCAATCAGTGACTGCTAAGTAGCAATCTATGACTTTACAAAGCAACCAATGACTCCCATAGCAACCATTTACTTTCCATAGCAACTAGTGATATTTCATACTAACTGGAGACTGCCATAGCAACCATGACTTTCCATGATGAAATTGACTTCCCTTAATAAACAGTAATTTCCATAACAACCCTTGAAATACATTTCTCAAGAACATGTACCTATTATTTCTACCAGCATCAACTTGATCCTTAGTAACCAGTGGTATCCATAGCAACTAGTGACTTATTTTCCAAAGCAACCTTTATCTTTCCATAGCAACTGTTGGCTTTCTTTTCTTTTCATATCAGTTACAGACTTTTCATAAGAACCAGTGACTTCCATAGCAAAATTTTATTTTCTATAGCAACCAGTACCATTGACTTTCATAGCAACCTGCTGGTCAGCCGGAATGGTAGCCACTGCAGCCTTTACTACCAGTAAAGAGCCAGGCTTTATTGTTAGCTAACAAAATTGATAATGGAAGTTTTATAAATGAAAGCTAGACAAAGTCTATTTCAGAAATTTAGCAGGTTTAGCATTTATCTGTATTTATTTACTCTTATTATTTTCCTAAAATTTAAATACTATAACACAATTGAATTAGTTTGTAATGGTACAACAGTTAAAAAATAGTTGCTTAAAATTTCAGGGTCCAAGCCTGTAAACTGAGCCAAGCAAAATAGATGTGATGGAGGAGACAAGTGATAACAAACTAATCAAAAGAAGAAAATGTAAGTGAATTGACTATCAAGTACAAAGTTGTTGTAGTGTTTAAGGGATTTTAGGGTTTTAACTTCTGCATGAATGATAGGATTTCAAAATGAATTGGTTAATGCAGCCACCATTAGTAGATGATGTTTTGCGTGCTGTACTTAAGTCCCTCGGTCAAAGTCATAGCAGTGATGCATTATGTCAGGCATGAGCAGGTACCTGAGTAGATAAACCAACATTCTGTAAGCTTGTTTGATTTATGTAGTTTCCTCACATGAAAGTACACAGAGTCATCAGTGGTATTCAAACTCAGAGCAGTGAGTTGCAAGTGATTTGAAGTCAACTTATCTAAGCCAAGCACACCCCATTGTCTGCTTATCTGAACTCTGTTCTTTGAATTGAATATACATCAAATATCTGATATTGGTTGAGACAGTATTGTTCCAGTTACTACAGCATTCCTTTGGACCACATTAAATATGCATTTGTTAATTGTTATAATGTAAATATTAACCACATTTCAGGTCATATCTTGGATAAAAATGGTTACCTTCAACAACTAGATATATTGGTCACAGTTAAATTAAGTAAGTACTTGTACAATATCTACAAAATGTGCTAAAATGATACTTTAGACAGTACTTTACCAAATACAATTCTCTTTGCCTGTTTTGTTCATCAACCATGTGAAACTCTATAGTCATCACAGTCCTCTTGTCTTGAGGAAATTTAAGGATCAATTACTCTTTTATATATCACCTCTAAAGAGAGCATATATTTTGTTAAGTAAAAATAGCTTGGCCCTATAAAGAAATTTGTCAATGATTCCTGTCCTTAACCTCTCACTTACACAAAAAATAATGATGCAATAAAAAATTTTTATATGGACTATAATTAATATGCAATTGTAGATATAAATAATTATTAATCTTAAGTTTAGTTAGAAAATTTGTTTGAATAATTTGGCCTCTAAATAAATGTCTGTCTTTTGAAGGCAATGCATATCTTATTCAGAATTTAAATTTATTTAAGAATTATCATATGAAGTACTTTATTTATCAAATTTTGAAATATAAAAAAAGTAAAATAGTTTTTTTGTTTATTTTCAGATATTGTTGTCAAGAAGATTTTCCCTATTCATCGTAGAGGAGCAGAAACATGTTTGGATGGAACATGTGCTTAAACTTTGCATAAGTTTTGTTGAAACTTTCATTTGATATACTGAAGATGGTTGTTGAATATTGTTTGTTAACAATATCTATATGGCCGTATGGCTGTAAAGAGAGATGTTGAAAGGTGCAATTTTAGTGCAAAAATGTGCATGTTTAACAACATGTTGAATGAACAAACATTATAATGCAGTAAAACACTAGGAATCATTATGTTTTCAAAACTTTATAACAACTTAGTAAATGTGTTGGAATGTCCATATATCCATCCACCAAAAGGAGGTATCTACATGTTAGTGAAACTTAATACATTATAGATGGATAAATCTCATTGGGGAGAAATGATGTGTTGAATTTTAATATGCCCGAAACAATTTCGGGCATATTATGTTATACCCCCTGGCATCTGTTCCTCCGTACGAACCCAGAGGTACTTGTGTGACTGGGTAACAGTATATAAATAACACATGGGTTTGTTGGTAACTGTAAAAATATCATCCCGAGGAAAATACTGTTACCCGAGGATGATTGTCCATATTATTAATAGGTAGAAGACACCTATTGATTTTGAGGTCACAAGATCAAAGGTCAAGAACTGAAAACAGTTTCCGGAGCATAACTTAAGTTCCATTTGGCACACAGTGTTCAAACTTCATAGTATGATTGTCCATATTGGGTAGAAGACCTCTATTGATTTTGGGGTCACAAGGTCAAGGTCACTATTGCCTTAAAACTGAAAACAGTTACCGGAGCATAACTTAAGTTCCATTTGGCCCACAGTGTTCAAACTTCATAGGATGATTGTCCATATTGGGTAGAAAATCCCTATTGATTTTGGGGTCACAAGGTCAAAGGTCAAGGTCATTATTACTTTAAAACTGAAAACAGTTTCCGGAACATAACTTAAGTTTCATTTGGCCCACAATATAAAAACTTCATAGGATGATTGTCCATATTGGGTAGAAGACCCCTATTGATTTTGGGGTCACAAGGTCAGAGGTCAAGATCATTATTACTTTAAAACTGAAAACAGTTTCCGGAACATGACTTAAGTTCCATTTGGCACACAGTATTCAAACTTTATAGGATGATTGGCCATATTGGGTAGAACACCACTATTGATTTTGGGATCACAAGGTCAGAGGTCAAGGTCACTATTACTTTAAAAGTGAAAACAGTTTCCGGAGAATAACTTAAGTTCCATTTCGCCTAGCGGTGCTCTTGTTAGTTTTCAGCTCAATTTTTTTTAAGAATAAAAGAGTGTGAGCTATTGCTATGTACAGTCATGCCTTACTTTCTTGTTGTCATCCTAAAACTTTAACATTTTCTTCACAACAACCCTTTTGACAAGACCTTCAAGTAGACCAGACTGAACTTGAGTCTTAAAATATCTTGACCTTCCAAGTCACGGTGTCAAATGTTTAAACTATCAATTTTGCTTGATATTTGCTTTATTTGGCTGTAACTTTGTTATTCTTTTTAGCTCACCTGAGCTTGCTCAGGGTGAGCTTTTTAGGATCGTTTAATGTCCGTTGTCCGTCCAAATTTGTTCGTTAACACTCTTGCGGTCACATTTTTACCTCAATCATCATCAAATTTTGTCACGATGCTTGTCTATGTAATTGCTTATATGCGTTTGAACATGGGTCATCTCAGATGAAAAACTAGGTCACAGGAGCTAAAAATAGAAAAATCTTGTTAACACTCTAATGGCTACTGTTTTCATCCAAATATCCTGGACTGAAAGTTTGTTTTGATGATTTTTATGTCAAATTTGAATATGGGTCACCTGGGGTCAAAAACTAGGTCACACTGCTCAAATATGGAAAATCCTTGTTAACACTCTAGTGGTCACATGTTTGACTCACCTGTCATAAAACTTGGTCAGGATGCTTGTCTAGGTAATTGCTCGGATGAGTTCAAACATGTGTCATCTCAGATGAAATACTAGGTCACAGGAGTTTAATATAATATGGGTTTGATGGGTCAGGTGAGCGATCTAGGGCCATTTTGGCCCTCTTGTTGGCTGTAACTTTGTAAGTAATCAATGGAGTATTTCAAACTTAGACAAAACAACCATTTGGACAAGACATGCTGAAATGTTGAACAGACCTTGACCCTGAGCTTTAAATCACATTGACTGTCAAGTTCAAATTATTGAATTTTGGTTAAGTTGTCATGAGGGAATGGTTCCCTCTTGCCAGTAACATGGCTCTAAATTTCTATATTACTGCATTTTATTCTATCAAATTGTTATACATGTATCTGTTTTGTTAAGGGGAACGGTTCCACTTTAGAAAGTTTGTTTTAGATAAGTTTTGAAATTTATTTTTTATTTTGAGGAGGGAATGGTTCCCTCTTACTGGTAACCTGGCTCTAAATTTCTAAATTATTGCATTTTATTCTATCAAATTGTTATATCTATTTTGTTAAGGGGGAACAGTTCCACTTTAGAAAATGTGTCATATATAAGTTTTGAAATTTATTTTTTATTTCGGTGAGGGAAGGGTTCCCTCTTACCATTTACATGGCTCTCAATTTCTAAATTATTGCATTAATTGTTATATCTGTTTTGTTAAGGGGGAACAGTTCCACTATAGAAAATGTGTCATATATAAGTTTTAAAATTTATTTTTTATTTCGGTGAGGGAAGGGTTCCCTCTTACCGTTTACATGGCTCTCAATTTCTAAATTATTGCATTAATTGTTATATCTGTTTTGTTAACGGGGAACGGTTCCACTTTAGAAAATTGGTAAGTGATAAGTTTTGAAATTTATTTTTTATTTTGATGAGGGAACGGTTCCCTCTTACGGGTAACCTTGCTCTAAATTTCTAAATTATTGCATTTTATTCTATCAAATTGTTATATCTATTTTGTTAAGGGGGAACGGTTCCACTTTAGAAAATTGGTAAGTGATAAGTTTTGAAATTTATTTTTTATTTTGATGAGGGAACGGTTCCCTCTTATGGGTAACCTTGCTCCAAATTTCTAAATTATTGCATTTTATTCTATCAAATTGTTATTTCTGTTTTGTTAAGGGGGAACGGTTCCATTTTAGAAAATGTATCATACTTAAGTTTTTAAAAAAAAAAATTATTTCGATGAGGGAACGGTTCCCTCTTACCATTTACATGGCTCTGAATTTCTAAATTATTGCATTTTATTCTATCAAATTGTTATATCTGTCTTGTTAAGGGGGAACGGTTCCACTCTAGAAAATGTGTTATAAATAAGATTTGAAATTTATTTTCTATTTCGATGAGGGAACGGTTCCCTCCTACCGGTAACATGGCTCTAAAATTCTAAATTATTGCATTTTATTCTATCAAATTTTTGAACCTGTTTTGTTAAGGGGGAACGGTTCCACTTTAGAAAATGTGTAAGAGATAAGTTTTGAAATTTATTTTTTATTTCGATGAGGGAACGGTTCCCTCTTACCGGTAACATGGCTCTAAATTTCTATATTACTGCATTTCATTCTATCAAATTGTTATACATGTACCAGTTTTGTTAAGGGGGAACGGTTCCACTTTAGAAAATTTGTTATAGATAAGTTTTGAAATTTATTTTTTATTTCAATGAGGGAACGGTTCCCTCTTACCGGTAACATGGCTCTCAATTTCTATATTACTGCATTTCATTCTATCAAATTGTTATTTCTGTTTTGTTAAGGGGGAACGGTTCCATTTTAGAAAATGTATCATACTTAAGTTTTTAAAAAAAAAATTATTTCGATGAGGGAACGGTTCCCTCTTACCATTTACATGGCTCTGAATTTCTAAATTATTGCATTTTATTCTATCAAATTGTTATTTCTGTTTTGTTAAGGGGGAACGGTTCCATTTTAGAAAATGTATCATACTTAAGTTTTTAAAAAAAAAATTATTTCGATGAGGGAACGGTTCCCTCTTACCATTTACATAGCTCTGAATTTCTAAATTATTGCATTTTATTCTATCAAATTGTTTTATCTGTCTTGTTAAGGGGGAACGGTTCCACTCTAGAAAATGTGTTATAAATAAGATTTGAAATTTATTTTCTATTTCGATGAGGGAACGGTTCCCTCTTACCGGTAACATGGCTCTAAATTTCTATATTACTGCATTTCATTCTATCAAATTGTTATACATGTACCAGTTTTGTTAAGGGGGAACGGTTCCACTTTAGAAAATTTGTTATTAGATAAGTTTTGAAATTTATTTTTATTTCAATGAGGGAACGGTTCCCTCTTACCGGTAACATGGCTCTCAATTTCTATATTACTGCATTTCATTCTATCAAATTGTTATTTCTGTTTTGTTAAGGGGGAACGGTTCCATTTTAGAAAATGTATCATACTTAAGTTTTTAAAAAAAAATTATTTCGATGAGGGAACGGTTCCCTCTTACCATTTACATGGCTCTGAATTTCTAAATTATTGCATTTTATTCTATCAAATTGTTATTTCTGTTTTGTTAAGGGGGAACGGTTCCATTTTAGAAAATGTATCATACTTAAGTTTTTTAAAAAAAAATTATTTCGATGAGGGAACGGTTCCCTCTTACCATTTACATGGCTCTGAATTTCTAAATTATTGCATTTTATTCTATCAAATTGTTTTATCTGTCTTGTTAAGGGGGAACGGTTCCACTCTAGAAATGTGTTATAAATAAGATTTGAAATTTATTTTCTATTTCGATGAGGGAACGGTTCCCTCCTACCGGTAACATGGCTCTTAAATTATTGCATTTTATTCTATCAAATTTTTGAACCTGTTTTGTTAAGGGGGAACGGTTCCACTTTAGAGAATGTGTAAGAGATAAGTTTTGAAATTTATTTTTTATTTCGATGAGGGAACGGTTCCCTCTTACCGGTAACATGGCTCTAAATTTCTATATTACTGCATTTCATTCTATCAAATTGTTATACATGTACCAGTCTTGTTAAGGGGGAACGGTTCCACTTTAGAAAATTTGTTATAGATAAGTTTTGAAATTTATTTTTTATTTCAATGAGGGAACGGTTCCCTCTTACCGGTAACATGGCTCTCAATTTCTATATAACTGCATTTCATTCTATCAAATTGTTATACATGTACCAGTCTTGTTAATGGGGAACGGTTCCACTTTAGAAAATTTGTTAAAGATAAGTTTTGAAATTTATTTTTTATTTCAATGAGGGAACGGTTCCCTCTTACTGGTAACATGGCTCTCAATTTCTATATTACTGCATTTCATTCTATCAAATTGAATACATGTACCACCAACTGTTTTGTTAAGGGGGAACGGTTCCACTTTAGAAAATTTGTTATAGATCAGTTTTGAAATTTTTTTTTTATTTTGAGGAGGGAACGGTTCCCTCTTACCATTTACATGGCTCTAAATTTCTAAATTATTGCATTTTATTCTATCAAATTGTTATATCTATTTTGTTAAGGGGGAACGGTTCCCCTTTAGAAAATATGTTATGATAAGTTATGAAATTTAATTTTTATTTCGATGAGGGAATGGTTCCCCCTTAAGCATAATGTATCTCTTATTACTGAAAAATTGCTTTTTATTGATCAAAACATGTTGTATTCTGTACATGGCTTTTTTTCTTCGGGGGAACGGTTCCCCCGAAAACATTTGCAAAAGAAAAAAAAAATAAAATTTGGATGTTTACTTTAGCTGTTTGTCTTTTACTTTTCACAAAACAATACCATTACTTTAGCTGAAAATAATGTAAAAATAGTGCATTAAAAAGGGGAACGAGTGTATTTCCCCTTTTTAAAATATATCGAGTTGAAAGTATTTCATCTGAACGTGTTTTGTAAGATATTTGCATGCTTTCCTGATAAGATGACAAATGATAAATGCATTTGGTAATAATATATTAATTAAATTTTATACAATAAAACGATTATTTGTTCCTGGCTAAGATTCTAAACATAGATAAATAGATTTAGACCGTCTTGTTTTTTATTCATGTTTTTTTTAGAACATTCTTATTTCAGTTCCATCGGAAATAAAGAGATTTACGATATCTACGGTAAGCTCAGGTCGAACCTTTGTAGTTAACGAAACTCAAAACACATCCTTTGAATGCATTGCTGAAGCTAATCCTACGTCAGATTTAAAAATAATGTCTCCAAGGCGTGGTTTTATTATTGAAGTATCACAATCAAATATTGCTCGTTATACATTACGCAATGCGACATTTAAAGATGCCGGAGAATATATTTGTACCGGAAGAAACAACTACACAAGAAAGTCAACGTCACAGTCAAAGTTGATTCTTATCGTTAGAAGTAAGAAATCAAACGTTATTTATTCAATGTATGTTTAAAAGTCTGGTAAGAATCTAAAGTAAAATGTATCTTTTAAACTTTCACTGCTGTTATGCTAATTTGATTAATAAACCTGTATATAAAACTGTTAAATACATTGGATGCACGTTAGATAACCTATCTTATACAAATTCATAAACGTCAAATGGGAAACCTATTTTTACAATCTGCAGGCAGGCCAATACCATCCTCTGGCGACACAAGTGTAAAAAAAGTGGCAACAGTTCGGAACGTTGATGTCACACTACCATTTCAAGCTAGGAATTATCTTGATGAACCAAACAAAACAATGTTCAGTTGGTTTAAGGAAAATGTACCAATTTCTAATAATGACAATAAATACATGATACATTCAAATGATTTCCAAACCAATATAACTATAAGGAACACAACTCAACAGGATTTTGGGCTTTACAAAGTAAATGTTGAAAATTCAGTTGGAATGTATATACACTTTTACGAATTGAAAGCAACAGGTAAGTTGTTATAACATTTTGTTACTGTATTGTAATAGTTAACCATTGATGTTGTATTAATTTAGTATTTGAATACATTCTGTTGAAATATTAATTTAAATATTTCTATTTAATGATAGTTCTCACACTGACTCCATGCATATTTATACTTAATGTGGAAAAGATGCACTGTCAAACCTATGCCTGAAGATAACTTTGGAAGTATTCTAATTTATGAGTTCATAAAATATCTTTATGAATTTGCAGATAAACCAGAGCCACCAAGAGACTTCCGTCTCATGAAAGACACAATTACAGACGCTTCGGTAACATTGTCATGGCGACCTGGTTTTAATGGTGGATTTCAACAAACATTTGTAATAATCTACAGAATGATTCACGAACTTGTATGGTTTAACAAATCAATAAAAGATGACGGTCATATCAATATGAATTATACTTTAGATGAGCTCTCCAGTCTGCAAGAGTATAAAATCGAGATGTTTGCAAAAAACATAGAAGGAAACTCACTTCACACAGAGCGTCTGCATTTTAAAACTAAAGGTAATTGATAACTTTGTGTATCTATTTGAAATACTTTGAAATTGGTGAAAGTAATATTTAAACAATCTTATCATGTCACAAGTAAAACAGAAATGCTCAGGTTGGTTCTACTTTCTACTCTCCTTTAAGTATTAAACATGCGCTAAAGCTGTAATAAGCTATATTTAAACGTTTTTCAGGAACTTGCAAATATTCAAAATATTGGATTAATTAATTTTGTTTTAATATATATACACATGTTAATGCTATATTTGTCCACTTAACATGCAATATTTTATCTCGTTAATGCCATAGATATACAAATAACAGCTATTACATTTGAAAGTATGTGTTGAAAGGTTCATGGCATCATTTCGAGTTAAAACCTATTTGGGGGTTTTGTTTTAGCACTTACATGTTTGAACGGTACAAAAGTTGAAAACAGTGCATATCTAGTATTTTAAGGCTTAAAATTAAACAGATTAAACTGCTTATTGGAACGTATTGTTCTATATTTTTCAAAATACCCCAGGTACTTTCAATTAAATCAGGTACAGTTATTCGCACCATTTACTTTTTAAAACAATATTCCCGTCTTATAATAAGACTTTCGTAAAACACTTATGTATCAATATAAGTTTCGATAGTAAAGATAAGTCGGGACTGATAACTGTAGACATAAGCAGTTTAGCGTTCTTTTAATAAATTTCATAAAAACAGAACAAGCGACATTTTATTTATATATTGGGTTCCATAGCGACTCCAGGTATTATTCATATACCGTCGTGCCATACATTGACATCCGTAAGGTTTACTTCAGAATCCGATAATTACCGACCATCGAATATTTGCAAAGTGACTATGAAAATATATTTTGTTAGTAAGTGCATGTAACAATGCAATTCTAGCGTTAATGTGGTGTCTGTATAAAACGCTATAAAATAACTATTATTTAGTTGAAATCAATAATCCAGACAACCAAAATGAGTTTTATAAGCTAACAATCTGCAACCTGATTGTGGTGAAATTGGAAGTCGCTTACTGTTTACATCAGAAACTCCTTCTCCGCATCATTCGTACATCAATTATAAATCAACAACAAACAAGGCTTTAAGTAGCAGTTCTAGTTTAACGGTATATTTTCACATTGTAACGAATGTTTTCATACAAATTTGATATTTTTTATGATGAGGTGATTACGTTTTCCCTGAACGCCAGGCCTCATTGTCCGTTAGCCTAAAACTGTTAAAGTGTGTTTGCACAAGGACATCTTACATTTGCTGTGTTCCAGGTAGCAACTATGACAATGTCACACATGCACGAGCTGATTACAGTCTTCCATTTGCATGTTCAAACTCATGCACGAACTTTTGTTTTCCGTTTAAAATCGTAATTTATGTACAATATTGATGAGATTTACAACAACACCATGAATACTCTTAAAACGATGTGCTTGTTTTTTAAGCCGAAGACAAAATAGTGTTACATATTTATTTAATACAGCTTCATCACAGATTATCACTTATTGATATTTTTCATTTGATATTGTGAGAAGAGTAAACTATCATTGTTCAATTTCAGCAAGCATTTACAAGCTGGACGAAACAAAGACAACGCATTCTTCAAACACTGGACTATTAGTTGGTGTAGGAGTCGGTGCGTCATTTGGTACACTCGCCTTTGTTGCTGTGGCTTTTATCGGATACAAACGATTTAAGTAATGAAAGTTATTTTCGTTTATGATAAAACATATAACATGTTCGAGTTTTGCATTTGGTAAGAACTATACAACAAATAATCATTTGTGGGCAATGTATGAAATCATTATTTCAATGTCTCAAACTTTGTAAGCAATAACTGAGTCCCTATATTTATATTTTTAAGGGCTGAATACATTCATGATGTCTATGTAATCATAAAATCATGATTACTTTAAAAGCTGTTTCTGTCGGATTTAATTAACATAAATCCGTTCATGCCAAAAATTTGAAACTTCGGTAACTATCTTGGTGTGTTTCATTTTTTGTGTGCATAAGTTCTATGTGTCTTCTGATTAAAGTAATTTACATGTATAAACGGCATTCAACTTTCTACATGCATGTACAAAAGTGTATATTGAAAACAATTTTAATAGGAACACAGAGCCTCGCATTTTCTAGATTAAATATCATACCTCTGAACATTATGTATTGCATAATGTTATAAGTTTACAATTATCAAAAATAAAAAAATAAAAACATTTATGGGTCAATTAATTTTTGATATTTTTGGCTGACCTTTTCATATAAACTATCGGAGCAATAAATACAAACACCAGCTGCTGTCCAGATAGTTTACTTAACATGTATGTACTAAATAAAAGTTTAAAGCTTATTTATTTCCTCAAATGAGATAAATGGCTTTCATTTCGTTGGCTTTGGATTTGATGTTTTATTTTGAATGTTTTGATTTTTCATTTTGCATGATACCTTTGAATACAAAATAACTATGACAAATAACTATGACAGTTTTTCTTGAAAATAATATAAAATCTCTTATAACAATATACTCTTATAACTGATAGAATAGTTTTTTCTTCTTTGTTATCATTGTTGTGTAGACAAATGAATCTTAGCAATAACTATTTTCAGGAATATGAGACATTCACGTCATGACAGTCCAAAATCAGGTAACTGGTATTTAATATTTAAAATGAATAATGTCCTTTCTTCCTGTTTGTTTAACTTTTCGTGTCTTTTTCTTTTCGTTTGTTTCTGTTGTTCTGTGTATATGTTTTTGAAAGAGAATTATCTTAATAGTGAAGCTTGCCAACGTGAACCTTTCGTATAAAGTCTATGCTTACATATTCAAACATTAAAATAAACTAGTAACTAAATGAAACCGTATGGTATGACTGTTTAATATTTATACAAATGACATAAATAGTATCCTATCATTTAATTTGCATGTTTTTTTTTTAAATTGTTCATCATTTTGGTATAACATCGACAGTTTTATAAAAGAATGAAAATTTACTACGATATTATCATTGATTTAGGTATTACTGTCGGAGTCAATGTCACATCCAATTACACGGATTTAGATACAAGCAGGAGAGATAGGAATGTTTATGATGAGTTCAATGCGCATTCTACAAGTACATACGAGCGACTGAATACATCGACTCGAGAGATAACTACATATATGGAGTTGAAAAATACATCTGTGCCTAATGCTGACACTTCCGACTACGTAAATATAAGAATATAAATCAAAGCAGATTCCATATATTGTACAACATAGCAGTTATAAAATATTGGCACAGTATGTAAAAAATCGATTTATTTTAATGTTAAGACAACAACTTTCCGTGGTACTAACATAAATGTCATTTAAACCGATTTATTTTCGTAAATGTTGTTATTTATTATATGTTATGCATTAAATGTCTTTGATGATCATAAAAAAGAACATATTTAAAAAAATTGCCTTTGTAAATAATTGATTTTGAACAAAAATTCTAAAATTTTAAATCGTCATATCAAAGTCATTTTTTGTCATCAAACTTTTCGAATATAAACATAATTAATACATCTTGGAAACAGCGTCTCAGATTTTTTTCTCTCAAAAAATATTGCATAACGTTAAACATTTTATGCGACTTATCTAACCATACATATTACATAATTAAAGATAATTAAGTCTCTGATTAAGCAAACAAAAATTCCTGGCACGGTTCCTCCTTAAATGAATTTCCTTGCATGTGATTTAAACCGCATGTAAATTGCTTGATTATTAAAAACAGTTATGCCGATCCAAAGTTAGTCCGAGCAGCATCAAACAGACATAAATCGTCTGTTCTCTCTCAGACCCTTACGTTTCACGCTAAATTATTTTATAACACAAATATCGCGCCAAAGGGAGTCACAAGTTGCACTAACATACTCTAACAACTTTTTATGACCCAGTGATATATGACTAATTAAAAAGCTGATGATTAATATCATTTGATAGCAGAAATTTCTTCAAATCTTACGGGATTTACTTTCCGTCTGGTAATCTGTCCACATGTCACGTGACTATCGGTAAAAATTGGGGCACTCATTGGGGTTAGGGGGGAAGGGGTAATGAAACGTTTTTAACGTGCGAACCGCTTGCGGGGTATATAATTTTTTTTCAATTTTGAAGTTATCAGCATTATGGTTATGTTATACCAGTGTCACTCTGCCTGTGCATTCGTTTATGAAATTCCGTCAAGATATAAATCAAAATAATGAAAAACTGAGCTCCTATTAAGTCCGTGCTACGATGTACAAATAAGAAGCAATATTGTAAATTTCCCGCCCAATTCATATAAATGATAGACACATTATAATAGAAATAAAAGGTATTACTCGATCAATATGATCTGACCTTCTTGACTTCTATTATCATGAATGTTCATCTATGCACGGCATAGAGATTCATTTTTTTCTGAGATAAACAATAAATTTCATACTTTGTCCATGTTTATTAGAACTGTTCGATTTACTGGCGAACAGTTTATTCAAATCATTCAGTGATAATATATTTTCATGTATTTTCTATTGATTTATAGAGAAATAATCATCCGCAGTCTATCGTAAAAATAGTTTAGAAATGTTTCAGGAACACCTAATCTCCCGTCATGTATAAGCTTTTACATAAAAAAGATGTCCGTTTTTAGTATGGTTATTTTTGACATTGTTATAGAACGATGTTGAATGTTAAGCAAGCTCTTGAATCCGTAGAGAAGTCCATAACCTCAAATTTATATCTATCAGGTTGTAATTTCACACATAAATGATAGCAACTACATTGTTATAACCATCCACGTGGTCGTGCGATTTGCCGCAATGCTAAATTCTTTATGTTACATCTTTGCCGACAATATCTTAATTTATAAAAAGGCTAAATAAAAGGAAGACGATATAATGTTGAGATATTCATAAAATATCACAGTATTTGTATGATACATTTATTACGAGTAGTATCGACTAAAAAGAAATAAACTGGTAATTAACGGATATATATATGGAACTACCAATTCCCTTCATTGATGCCGCAACAGGGAGCGGAACGTTACCGATAATTTACAGGTTACGTTCATAGCAGAATAAAACGGTATAGTTACCAATTTCAAACGTTTTAAAACATAGTTTCTTGCCTAATTGCTTCCAAAATTTAATCACGAATGTGTCCAGAAAAGGTTGATACATATTCTAGGCTAAAAATCTCATTTTATGTATTGTTAGTGATAATTGACTACGTTGTCACCTGAAGTAGTGAAATATGTATGACAAATTCACTGTTGAATGATCCAGTTAGTCTTATGTGACATATTTTTTCGCTCTAGAATACATCGATACTGACAGAGTCACATAAAATTTGCGAGTCATATAGTCTTGCAAATGATTAGATGAAACATGTTTGTAGATCTAATTATCAAGTCTATATCACTTTTTATTATATTCATTAATAATATTAATATTAATGATTTAAAACTAAATTGTATGAGTCAGAATGAGTGGCATTTTATTCTCAGCGTGAGTATTTAAATAAATATAATTTATGCTTTTTTAAAGATCCTGTTTGCTTTGATCAAAGTGGTAAACCACACTAAGTGAAATATATATATGTACATAACTATGCAAAATAAAACATTTTTTCAAAAATCAAAGAATATATAAAATATGTACTGATAATATTTTGAGCATATTGTGTGTAATCATTAATTTTAGAAATATGTGCATTCATTTCTTACGGTAAAATTTGACTTAAACTTTATAGAAAATAAATCATATTTGATTACCTCCTTTTATTGACATGAAATGTTAAATTCGGTGATATCTTTATAAAAAATGCTTTTTGGAACCTACAATATTGATCAATCTTAATTTGAGCATCACATTTATGATATGAAACCATAAAAAAATTGTGTTACAGGATGTTTAGGTATAAAATTTTAATGCTCATAAATGAAGTAAAAAAGCAAAGATGGTGATAACGTGTACAAGGCACCTATATTAACAATAAATACTCTATTGCTCTTTTATTCAAAACATTACTATCTACACAAAATATTATTTTGATATCACTTATAATATAATAACTAATTATATTAAATAGTTCTTAACAATAAGTGTCACTGTTTGATGTTAAAATTCAAACATTGCTATAAGAAATCAATCAACGGCTGCTATGGAAATTTATTGGATGCGAGAAAAGGTAAATGGTCTTCATTTTGCATAGATAGATATAATTCTTTGAAATTGCATTTTTCATTTGTTTCACACTTTGCAGTAAACATGATATCAGAGACTTTTTTTCTAAATGACCTAAAGCAACAAAGACGTCTCTAAATTCATTTTTGACCTTTCCGGGCAATATTTGTCTAGTACATTTATACTAAAAATAAAGCCCTTCTTTACTTTTATCAGATATCTATTCTGAAAATCGCACAATGAAACTGAATATATATACCCTGTAAGTTTAAAATGAATATAGAATTTCTGGACGTGAATGTTAAGAACGGTAATCCTTACACTAATAATGAATATAAAATAACAAACAGTGTTAGTGTGATGTGTTTCATATAGTTTGTTATACAAATTACATGCAAGAAATCTATCAATATTCATCCCCCTTATATTATACTAAAGAGTAAATCATGCATTTTTGCAATATGTTAACCACCAATCCCGGTCATAGTTTATTAAAGACGAAAGGAAAGGTAATGATGTTAACATCATGCCAGGATTTCTTCACAATTATTGTAGTGCATCATTTTTTACAAAACAAGTATCTACATCTTCTAAAAAAATTTTGAACTAGTGCCTGTAACAAATGATACACCGATCTCGAAAACAATACAGAACCACAGTGGAGTACTATCAGTTTAAATAGATTTATCGAGAAAACTATATCTGCATTTATTTAAGAGTTCAAAACCAATGACGCACCACTGGAATGTTTGAGCGCGTGTGAGCGTTAAGCTTTATTTCACAGACAAACCGCGGTGTCGTTCCGGATAATTAATCAGAAGTAAAAGTACATTGATTGCTAAACTTGCTTCACTTTACGACCTCTTCACGCCTTTTTAGTTTTGTAACATGGGATATTCAATTATTGTGGTAAATTTTCTAAAAATTATCTAATAAGTATTGATCCAAATACATGTAAAGATATTGGGGACAATAACGAAAGACATTTTTTTTTTTGTTTATTTTGTTCTTGGTAGATAACAGCGATCTATAATTAATTAAAATTTAATGATGAATGTAACACTACGTATTCTTTATCCGAAATTTCACATTTAGTATGTTTCTTTTATTATTGCATTATTTTATCTTTCATCACAGTGTTAACCAAACATTTTTACCTACTTTATGCGATATAACTCATACAATTACAAGGATGTTAACCTTTTGCATATTTTCGTTCAGCATACAGCTAAGGAGCTCACATAAATTTAATTAACTTTATTTTATATAACGTGCGAAGGGCTTTTAAGTGCATTACTTTGATTTATCTTGTTAATGTTAAGGTTAAGAACTGTTAACATTTAGGAGAAATGATGTGGAAGTGGCCGGATAGTTCAGTCGGTAGAGCCGTGGTTCTGTAATCCGAGGGTCACGGGTTCCAGTTCTGGTCAGACTGTACATTTTCTCATCCTGAGACATTTGTCGCAAAATGGGTGCCGTGACTCAGAGTTTAATTTACAATGCTTTGTAACTCTTTGAAACTCGAGGACGATTTTTTAATACAGGGGAGTTGGTAGAGCCACGGTACGGTATTCCGAGGGTCTCGAGTTCTAATCTTAGTCAGGCTGCACATTTTTCACCTTTCAAATAATAGTAACCGTTTGTTTGCATTTCAACAAACGCATTATAAAATATTAAATGATAATGTTTGTTAATAAGCACCATGGATAATATTAATAATAATAATATTTAATACTAACATAATATCATATATTATTACCACTCACTATTTTGTAATGTTAATTTCCCATTGGTCACTAGGTGTTTTTCTTACTGTTAAAGCAAGTGTACCATGTGACAAAGAAATTTGTACTGCTACAGTGTAACAGTACTAATTAACAGTTTATAAATCATATAACGTGTTTTTTATTCAACTTGCAAGGTAAGGAGTTGAGATATTGTTACTCTTGGTCCAATTTTGTAACAGTTAGATTTAGTTGAAGTTTTAAATGATTTGATAAATAAAACATGGATTTGTGAGTAACAGTAAAAATATCCCTCACCTAAAGTAAAATTATTATTTTCTTCGTGATGATATTTTTACTGTTACCAACAAGCCCATGTAATATTTTTTTCTAATTGTTTTAGTATAAGCAGAGTAAAAGCTATTTGTTATTTGCTTACATTTAGACCGCATGGATAGTCAAGTTGGGAGGGCACTATCAGTAAAAAGAAATCCAAAATCCCAATTTTGTAGTATGGATTGTTTGTTCATTTTTTGGCTATCAAACTGTTAAACTCTCACAGAAATGAATGTTACTTTTTTAATTTGTCCTATGTTCACTAGAATAGTAGTAAGACTGTTCAAAGTTATCAGTTGAAATAAAATCGTACATGTTTTATATACATTGTACAAGATTTTGAAAAAAAATAGTAAAAATTGCTTGAAAATGAACATTTTAGAAAAATATCATAAAAGTATTTGTTTAAGAACAAAAACTATCAAATACGACAGTGGTATTCTTAACCCTTTCGCTGCCAGAGGGTTATTGTTTTATTGATCACCTATTTGCCAGAGGGTTTTCTAAGAAATTACTATATTATTAATTAATATAATTATTATTATTTGTTATTAGTATTATAATAATTATATATGTTTCCAAATCTGTGAGTATAATAATAATTATTGTCGATGGTATAATTTTCTTTATATTTATTATTATTTTTATTATTATTATTATTAATTTATTATTATTACTATTATTATTATAGAAACGGCTAAAGCCGTCCATATGGCAAATACGCCGAAAATAACAGGGACGGCTTAAGCCGTCCCTATGGCAGTGAAAGGGTTAATATTGTATATGATATAAAATACATCATTTGACTCTGTTTCTATTATTAATCTAATGTTGTATGATAAATACTTCAATATATATTTTTTGTAACTATTACAGTTGATTGTGTATGTTTGTGTATGTTTGTATTATTAAATGAAATTGTAAATTTAAATAAATGATTTGATATCTTTGAAAATAGATTGCATTTAGATTAACATATGATTTTGTATCTTCCATAAAGCTCCACTTAATATGTCCCTTTTTAATAAAATTATATTTTTAAAAAAATAAAGAGAGATATATAAGGAGAACGTCCACAACTTTCATGTCGTTTTTAATTAAAGAATATAACTAGAAAATATTGTATATTATTACTTATAATATTAACGTGCTACAAAAATGACATTAACACGTGAATAATAGAATGCTATTTTACAGTTCAAAATATAAAACAGCTTTTCAAATAACTTAATAAATTATACACATCTTAAAGGGTTGTTGAGTTAGTAGAATATTTTATCTATCTATCTGATTCAACTACTAATACGACTACTAAATATTTAAAAGGAAAAATATATATGAAAAAATAACGGGATAGTTTTTAAATGACAAAATGACAAAACATATAGTTTAGTTTGTAAAGTTTATGTGTTACTCAGCTTTGGTCAACATAACTGTTTATGTGCTGAAATGTATTTCGATATGGCAATATCCATCATTTTCCCTTCAAATGATATAATTGTGACGAATCTCGTGAAAGATAGGACACTTGGCAAAATTATCATATTCGTGTTAATGTTTGTTGACAGTAAAAAAAGAGAGAGAAAAGTTGATCATTTATCCGTTGCAGCTGTAGAGGTATACTTGTATACTTTAAATTTGTCAGTTAACTCACATAATTTCAACCGATGAGAAGCAATTTTGTATACGGTACGAAATTCATGATGATTATCATAAAATTATAAACAAGCGCGGTTGAACGCACGGGTAAAGCTTATGCATTTTGAATGTTTTAATGTACTTGTGTATTAATTGACAACAACAATATATCTTGCCATTCCGCAGTTAATCATACTTCTTACTCCGTATCATATAAGACTTGGCTACTTCGCAGACGAATTATAATAAACCTATCCACTAGGAATGCTAAACAAAACCATTTAATAACATAACTACGTTGTATTGATGTAAAACGTAAAAACTATATTTAATATCTCTTTAACGTATTTTGTTATTTTGTTTTAGTCAAGATTGTCGAATTTTCTTTAATTTAAATTGCCTATAAGTTGATCATATATCTGAACGTCGATGAACGATATATTTAGCATCGTGTGTCAGATGACACATAAATTTTATTTGAGCCGTGCCATGACAAAACCAACATAATGGGTTTGCGACCAGCATGGATCCAGACCAGCCTGCGCATCAGTTGCTATCAGTTTCTTTACTTTTTATATAGTTTGTAAGAGAACAGCATGGATCCTGATCAGACTGCGCGGATGCGCAAGCTGGTATTGATCCATGCTGGTCGCAAACCGATTGTGTTGGTTTTGTCGTGACACGGCTCATTTACATTTGATACATGAATGAAATATAACGATAGTGCAAAGAAAGTAACTATTGTCATTTTAGAAACACATATCCTAAAAAGTAATAGCAGGTACAGTGAGTTCTAGAGATCTATACTGTCGCTTTTTATGATGGACATGCATAACTTAACAAACAAATGCCGCCATAAATACACCTGCCATGACTCACATTTCATTTCAATTATGAATTTATTATATGGTAAATTTATTTAAATACAATATTTTTTCTTCCCGAAGATTTCATAGTCGGCAAAGGAATGCTCAATGTATGAAAGAACTATTGAAGTGTGTTATTGCTTCAGTTACTGTAAAATTAGAGGGAGATAATGGTTTGTTTACATTTGGCTTTATCGAATTTGAGAACATATACAATAAACACAAAGTGTAAAGAGTAGCATAACATACAATTCAAAGATTACTTGAACTTTAAAGGCACATGGGGGTTTTCAGATAATTCACTAAACAATAAGAATCGTATCTTTTGGATGAAACTATTGAAACTAAGTTTAAACTATTGTAAAGTAGTAGCATATTCGTGTAGAATACGATGTAAGTTCAAAGTAGTGCATGCACATAATTATGGTAAACATCTAGCATACTGGTTAATAGTCAAGTGTTAATAATATGGTTAAACTGTGCTTAACAAACAGTGTCAAAGAAGTACCTCAATCCTTAAAAATACTTGCAACCATATGATATACAAAGTTATAAGTTTTAGTCTTGTAATTTCATTTTTGAATATGTTGTCATAATCTTGTCCATGTTGTCGGGGTATACTGTTCAGACACTGGAAAATAGGCGAACCGATAATTTTTCGTATTTGATATTTCCTTCCAAAAAGGTGTATTTTAAGTCTAGGAAGGGGCAAGATCTAGCGAATAAGGAAGGTGACGAAGCTCGACAACCGTTTTCTGTTTCAAATAGTCTCGTACAATGGCAGCTTAGTGTGACGAAGCATTGTTATGTAGCAATCTGACACCAAAGAGACCAGTTGCTGCTCGACGGTTTTTTAAATATTTTATGAAGGACCTTGCCTTTGTAAAGCTTGGCATTTATAGTTGTACCCTTTGGTACGGCAACTGAACAGCAGGACCTTGATTGGAAAAGACAATTACATGCATGACTCTTTTGACGCTCATGGTGCTTTTTGCTATGCAAGGTCTTTGACTTCCTTTGGTTGCCCAAGTTTTGCTATGTATATTTCTCTTTAGCTCATAAAAGTGAACCCACGTTTCATCGCCAGTGATGATGTTTGCGAAAGATCGATTGTTGTAAAAGGTAAAGAGAAAGTTCCTCTTTTATTATAGATTATAGTGTCACCCCTACTGAAATGGCCTACCATTTCTGATTTATGAGACACATTTTGCTTGCATACAATGTACCTCACAACTCTTACCACTATGCCAGGCCCCAGGCGGATAGAAATCGGTAACCATTGATTAAAACTACCTCGTAGCTCACGAAGCGGCCATTTCTGAACGAGTCCCACAAGAAACATTATCGAAGCAATCAAATCGATTACTTGTCCAACCATTATTTGCAAAGTTGCAGTTTTCGGACGGCGTGCATGAGGTGCATCTTTTACTTTATCCACACCACTTTTAAATTTCATAACCACCGTGTGACATATGAAAAAGAAAGTTCATTGTTCCCAATTGTTCCCATGAATCCGACATATTTCATTAAATGTGTCTACATATGTCGTGTATACAAAGAATACAGCGGTTCTTGATATAGGACCGTATTTGTCAATGAAAGGAAACCTTTTCCCATTTTTAAATTATTAGCTTTAATATACACAAGTAGATAGCGTTAATCGAGCTAAGATCAAAGCTAAAGTGAACTGATTTACACATGTATTGTATCAATTGACAGATTACACAACCATTGTGGTTAAAAGCGAGACATTGACCAAGTTGCATTCATAACTTGAACACCTCTCTTAAAACACGGTTAAGGTTGCAGCATCACAAATATAGTAAAACGTTAGTTTCAAATATAGTAAAACGTTAGTTTGATGGGTTTTTTTTTTGTTGTTTTTTTTTTGTTTCTTCAGAAAAAAAGTGTGTAGATCATCCAGTATCCATATAAATGCATGATTTTTATTTAAAATTTATCTTTTGATGAAAATTCATTTAAAAACAAAACGCCAAAACTACAAATATTAGGGACAGTAGCTTAAAATTCACAACGAAAAATATCAACTTGAATAGTCTGATATTCCATCTTCCATATCAATCAGTAGACCGACGGACAGACATATAGGTTTTTTTTGTTCGTTTGATTTTACATCACACCGGCACTGTAAAGGCCATACCGTCTTTTTCAAGCTTTATTGGTAGAGGTAACCCCCAGGTGCCAGTTTGTGTATTATTTTAGGCAGGATCTTGCACATTACCACAACCATCGACCTTCTGTTTAGACATATCAATGATGAAGTTACAGTTAATGAGCTTTGATTAAATTGTTCATGTCAATGATATACATGTGTCATTTGCTGAGTAATATGTATGCATTTCTTGATTTTGAGAAGTAATTGACTCGTGACGCCTTTTAAAAGAAATGACAATATTGTGGACAAATAATGAAGCAATCTAACCTATTAAAACAAGATATACTTGTAAGCAAACATTTATTGAAACAAATACATATTTTTATATTCTTCAAAATACTTTAAAGATCCTGTAACACATTTTTTTCATGGTTTCATTTCATAAATATGATGCTCAAATTAAGATTTGTCAATCTTGTAAGTTCAAATAAGCATTATCTATAAAGATATTACCCAATTTAACATTTCGCGTAAATAAAGGGAGGTAATTAGAAATTTATTTTCTATAAATTCTAAGTCAAATTTTCCAATAAGAAATGAATGCATGTATCTTATTGATTAAATATAATGTGCACAAATATTTGCAGTACACATTTTACATATTCTTGGATGTTTGAAAATTGTTTTATTTGCATAATTATATACATATATAATATTTTGCAAGTGTGGTATACACACAGTAACACAAAACATACAGGATCTTTAAGATACGTTATACAATTTGAATAAAGTAAAGCTCTAAAATGATTAAGTTAAGGTTTAAAAAAAAAACAACATGACATTCGTACATTTGAAAAGCGATTCTTCATGATTTTGCTTTAAATGATAACTTCTTACAGGTCATGGCAATGAGATGAATGGAAAAAAACATAACACAGTTTATTAGGAAATGAAAAGATCCAAAATATTTTTATAAAATTAAAACTGTTTCAATCATAACAACTAAAGTACATACTGATAATAAGATGTTCTTACTAAAAGGCAACGGGTTCATTTTGATTACTTTTTTTCATTTTTCATGTTTGGCAACACAAATAATTGCATAACAATTACATCTGTTTGAAAACTCAAACAATATATATTTTTGAATAAAAAAGAACATATATACATATTTACATTTCCCCAAAACATGTTTAAATAAAATAATCAAACTAAAATGTAAATTACATTAAGTAAGTCTGCGATTTACAATTTAACTATCAATATGGAAAAAAGCCATACATAGTTATTTTAAACAAGGTAATAACTGAAGGTACCAATACATAGATAAGAAATAATATAAACATAAATTATATCTAAAACGTGTTCAAGTAATTTCATTCTATAGGTGAAAGCCGCGATCTACATATCAGATGTCGCTGGTCATTATGAACTGTTACAAACCCAATTTAAACACAAAGTCTAGATAAAAACACTGAATGGCTCCTTGTCCAAGTCTTTGCTTTCTTACACCGCCTCAACGGCATTTTTGCATGTGTGTTTGTCTTAATGGTCTTAGCCTAGAAAAAAAGACATGCATTTATAAAATACACTTCAAATGAAAATCGAAAAGTAAAATTTAATGTCTTTAACGTTCAAGGAAGAGACGATGGACATAAGGAAAAAAATCAAACGTTCACATTAAAGTAGAGTATGATCAAATGAGCTACAAATGAAAGGAAACGCTTGCCACCTTGCATCTTATTTTTATTCTACAGGTAAAATATTTTTTCTAATATTTCCTAAAATATTTATGCAAAGAAGGAAACTTCCTAAAATTGAATAAAATATAACGTTTACGAAAATTACAAAGTTTAAAGAACTGTACACACCATTATCTTTCTCAGAGACGAGGATTACATTCTGAAATAGATTTTATTGTAACATATAAACTATATAAAGGTAATTTAAAGCATAAACTGTGTGTACATATCCTTTGTCAAAACAAAAACAATTATTATATATGATAAATATGAGAATAAATTAAATCATTAAGATAAAACACAGCAATGCAGACGAATTTTTCTTATGCATAGTGACTATTAATTATTATAAAAGGTACTTTCAAACTTTATGTCGGAAATTTGAACATTTCAAACATGATATTTTTCTTTACATTTAGCAGAGGGAAAACAGAAAAGTTTAAGACAAGAATCAAATTGAATACCAAACATGAAACTTCAATGATAACAGGAAAATGGAAAATGTGACATTTACTAAATTTTTCTTTCCTTGTCGTTAATTTGTGTTAGGTCACATGAAAATATAATGCGTTGGAAAATAATTTTAACCTTAAAATAACAGTGGGTCCTATCGAATATTGATCGAAAAACCCGAAAATGGAGGAAATAATTACCTCTGATAATTATTAAATGACACTCGATTTTACATCCTCGATATTTATATAAAGTAAAAGGCTAATATTCAATTAATATGAACAGTCATCATATTCTTATGCACATTCCAAATCGATATGTATCAGAGGTTCAGAAGTATGCATTAAAGAACATTTTGAGGTATGATTGTGCTACATTTAAATGCTCTTTTTAAGCCGATGTGACATTTTCCCTCAAGCATAGAATAATTTTACTTACACGTAAATGAATTTCGGGTTAGAGCGCCTGTTCACCTGCAAAAAAAAATGTTCATACAGTAAGCCTCTTAAGAATGAAATTAACTTAAAATAAATAGAGGATATAGAGAAAATGTTATTTGTTCTATTAATACGGGTTTTATTTCCTTTGTGAATGTCAGATGAGTGACAGTAGCCACTGTAAAAAACGGTCATCAAATTTTTTAATTTAAGAAATGTTGGCCATTTTCATAATCTTTCGAGAACAAAACAGGGTCTGTTATCTGTTTAGACATCAAATGTGTGCAATTTGAAAGCAATATTTAAAGTTATATTGATAATCCCTAACGTCATGATGATTTGAATCTTACAAACACAGCAGAACTAATGGCATTTTGTTTATGTAGGCAAGTTATACTATGGGCATGTTTTTGTTTAATTGTACGGGTGTACCATTTGATTAAGGTCAAATGAAGCCAAAAACAAATGATTTTGGCTTACTTTGGGTGTAACAAACTTATATCAACACCAGATATAAAAACTAAATCACCCCCTGAAGCTAAAAATTAGAATTAAGTCACTTTATTTCATTAGGTCGCCTGTTATGATAACGCAGTGATAAACAATTGCTGCAATTCTAATTTCAACCCTTAGAGTTATTTTAGAGTTGTGTTCCGGACAATGTTCAATGTGTTAATAGGAACAACAAAGGGCAATAACTCCAAAATTAGGCATGGCAGAGTTATGGTTCTTGTGCAGGGCACATTTACCCATTGAGATCTATCTATCTACAAAGTTTCATGTTCATATCTCTTATAGTTTTTGAGTTATACCCCGTATAATATTTTTCTAAAATCGGAGATAATTCAAAAAAAGGGCAATACAGAGTTATGGTTCTTTGACACTGCACTCCGCCTCAATGCCCTCTACCACTGTGTGTAGTTTAAACAAATTATCTCTATGTATATTAGGATTTCAAGTTATGCTCCGGACAAGACAAAGGACAGACGGACGTTCTCACAGGACAGTAATTATGTGGCTACTCTATTGTTTCTCTCTCTATTGTTCTTTTTAGCCACACAAAAGAAAAATAGCCACATAAAAGCATTACGGAATGAATGACATCAAAGAGAAAGAACAGTTACCTATTGTCCCTCTAGCCACATAATTACTCTCCTGTGAGTGCGGACGAACAGAAGTACGGACGGTCAGACGGACAGAAGGACAAGGCAGCAACTATATGCTCTCCCTTTGGGGAGCATAAAACAAATCAAACAAGTCAAACAAAATTCAAAACATGAAATGGTTGATGTTTTAAGCACATAAATTATAATCATAAAAGACATACATGGTGCAGTTAATTCAATTACGCCTGGAGGTTCAAGCCTAACCGCATGATAAAAAGCGTACACCTTTATGTACAGTAAGAGCACCCGGGGGAGGTTTCCCTTTTAAATGTTTAAAAGCTTTGATCTTGAACCTCCGCCCCCCGCACACTTGTTTCACCGGAAAATATTTTAAAAAAGCGTTAATATTTGTCTTTACAGTTGCTTTTTAAAAGTATTTTATAGAACAAGAAAGTGAAAGAGACAGATTGGCGAACCAGCAATTCAATGAGCCATTGACATGATTACAATAATAAGATAAGTTTTAATTAAATTGATCAAATACATTTATCTTTCATTCTTTTCTTGAATTCATTTTATTTTTATTTGTTCTTACCTTTGCAGTGCTATGATCTTAATCCTCAATCCTAATAATAGGTGTTCACGTGTGGATAAGACCATTTGTTCTTATGATAACTTTCTTACTAAAAACAGAAAAATACCCACCGGGTCACATGTGATTTCGAAAACGAGGTGGTCTGATTCTTTCCAGGTTTTTGGTGGATCAAAGTCTTTAAGTTCCCATTTTATGTTGCATTCTACACATGAAATTCCTGGCTCATACCAAACATCCTCTATGCTCACTTTTACTTTTGAAAAACAAATAGTTCATAATCATTTCTAAAATTTGAACAGTCTTCTTGAAAGCGACATTGTGCTATTTACTTTTTACAAATTATATAATAAAA
>NW_026852203.1:0-117420 GCF_026571515.1 Ruditapes philippinarum
TTTGATAATTATCATATTTGCCTAATTAAGTTCTAGACATTTGTTTGTTTAAAAGGCAAAATCATGTAAAAACGCAACGTCCCAAATTTTCCCCTAAATTTTATATATCGATTGAAAAAAATCTTATATTTTTGAATGAAATTTAATCAAAGTAGGTAAAAAATAAAAAATATTTTTACAAATTTTTTTTTAACAAATTTTAAATTTAAAATTTTAAACAAATTTCAAGGGACATAATCTTATAAAGCAAGCATATAGATTAAAAGTGAAAACAAACGGTCCATTTTTCACATGCAAATCAACTTCCTGTAATGTTTCATGCCCATATGTCAAATATTTTTTGAGTACGTGTGACCAAGTTAAAAAATTGCATTTATAAAAGTAAAGGGGCCCTAAAAATATAAAAAATCCCCACACAAAAATACCCGTCAAAAATTAATAAATTGTCAAATTCCGTAAATTTTCATGACCGGGTTAATACTTTTTGAGCTACGTTTAACACAAGTTGAAAATTGGAAATTTGTACTACATATAGGGCAATAACAGAATGGAACAGAACAGAGCATATACCTTATTTTTGACTTGGGCTCAACACCCATCATCATAACATACATATACAAGTATAATTATTACATCAAGGAATCATGTCAAAATAAATTCAATCAGTTATATTCAAGTTTGTACTAAATTTAGGGCAATAACGGAACATATACTTTATTTCCGACTTGGGCTCAAAACCCATCACCATAGCATACATATACAATTATAATTATTGCATCAAGAAAACATGTCATAATAAAGTCAATCAGTTATATTCAAATATAGTTAAACAAGTTGATTGAGAATGTCAAAAAATAAATTACTACATTTTAATTTATTAAAATCATGTTGATATGCTAATCTACCAAATTGTCTCGTCTTTCAAATGCTTTAATACAAAATATTGCTAATTTTTTAATATTAACCAATTTTCTATCTGCGTTTAACAATTGTATGAAATTATAAAAAATGATTAAAGTAAAGTATCTTTTAAATGTAATGTTTTTAAAAACCATAAATTGGACATATTAAAATAAAAAAGAAATTAATCCTCTATACCCCGGGCGTACATAATGTGCCCTTTTCTTCCCGACTTATTTCAAAGCCCCCAAAAAGTTAAAAAATTTAAAAACACATTTGGGAAACCCACCGGTTCCCCATTTTCCCCTATTTCGGAGCAACATTTCCGTAATGTTTAATTTATTCTTAAAATCAAATACTTTTGAGGTTTAAAGTGCGGGGGCACCCCCAAAAAGGAAAGGACGGACGGCGGCCGATGGGGCTGGCAAATGGGAATCTTGCCCCCTTCCCTTAAAATGGGGGCACCCCGTATAAAATCCCCCGGGAGGAAAATTAAACCCCTTTCCCCGAAAGTTAAAACCCATAATTTTTTGTTGGTTTTCATATTGTGGCCCAAGGGTATTGCACTTAAACTTGTCAGAGACTAAATTAGATAGAACATCGTCTTTTTTATGTTTATTTTTCCACACGAACATTGGCATAATGACAATTTACATATTATTATGTAAATTGGAATCATTGAGTTTCAGAAATACATTGCAAGTAACGGCCATAAATAAATCTTACGGTATGCGCAATGTAGCATTGTATACGTAGTTCAAATGATTTTATATGCATTAATTATTTTCAAGCATATATGTTTAATTATTTCAATTAAATTCAGTAACGGTTAAAGGTCGTTTGCTAATATAGATAGTGTATCTGCACTTGTGGATTATAACATGTTTTCCAAATAAGGAATATTTTAATACGCACTTAGATGTTTGTGTTCTTTTCAGCAAATGTACAAACAGAATAAAAATTTATCTTATCAAATTTGCACGATGAAAGATGGAAATATAGTTTGAACATCTACACATGCATACTATCCAAAAATGGAAATGAGTAGCCAAAATAATTACATAGCTTTCAAACAAAAAATTGCATTTAACTTCTTTAATACTTCAATGAATATAAAACATTTGTTTTTTATCCATTTTTGGCTCGTTATTACTACCATTATAAAAGATTTCCAGCGTCTAGGGGCGGGGAAATGTAAGAAACAAAAATGTATACAAACACATACAACATCATAGCGGGGGAACAATGTTTTTATTTGCTTTTTTGGGAAAGTTTGTGTAATTTTCCAAAAATTTTTTTAAAACTTTTTTATATTTTGTCCAAATAAAAATTACTTTAAAAACTATTTTGAAAATTCTTTGCGGAAAAAAATTAAAGAAACCAATTCCCCTTTTTAGAAAAATCAATCCAAAGCCCTTTTTCAATGCTTGTGTTTTTAGGAGGAACTACGGTGCCCCTTTTTCAAAATGGCTTTAAAAAAAGAAAATTGGTTTTTCTGGGGTTGTAAAAATTTATATTTTTGAAAACCTTTTAGACTTTGCAATTCTGGGACACATGTCTACCATTTTAATTAACCTTTTAAATTTAGGGCAAATTTTTTTTGGGGTGCGTACCCTTGGGAAATTTTTCTATTTATTGATTTATATATTTTATAAACTATTTTTAAAATTTTTATCCATTTTTTATTTTTTTTATTTTATTGGTTTTTTTTTATTTCTTTTCCTTGGGGGGCCCAAAATGTCACCAAAAATTGAAAATTTTATTGAAAGTTTGGAAAAATTTTTTAAAGCTTTGCATTTTTCTAGAAAAAAAATGTGAAAAAATGGTTGGTGATTTGTTTGTTTGTGCGTCACAAGAGGACTACACACGGACATGTTTGTTACAGAAGAGGTGTGATAATGTTTTAATGTTTTTGTTTGTTTGCTTGTTTGTTTTCTGTTGTTGTTTTTTTGTGGTTTTTTTTTAAGAAATTTTAGTGAACAATTTTTAGTGACTTATTTACAAATGAAATATATGCAAATTTAAAGCTTCTTTATTTTTTGGGGACTTAATTAGAATCTTTAGAATCTTTAGAATTTAAATGTCTTTAACTACTGGAAACATAAGAATAGTTTAACACAGATATTTTTTATTGGAGGAGGGGGGAGGGCATATATGCTTAAATTGATTTGAAGCAGTTATGTAAATGCTACGATAGTAAAAAAAAAGAGTAAATATAAAGATTAGATACGGTTTCGGAAATATTGTTGGATTTCTTAATTTTTTGTATGTTTCTTGGTTCCTTATAATCATAAAGACACGTTCTTTCGGGAATGAATGTGTGTTTCAATGCATACAAAGTCAAACTTTCGAAATAAGACTTAATTATGCTGATATTTCAGGAATTATCTAAAACGTGTTTGCTGATCGATTGAAGCTATACCTAACAGCAAACATTGAAAATTTTATGTATTTGCAGGCATATTTAAGATTTTGATGATAACAGCATCACATTTAAGCATATAATTATTAATTACCGGCTTTGCGACTTTGTATTCATTTTTCATATTTTAGCATTGAAAATGAGACAAATAAATTAAAATATGACTGCATAAAGTACGTACATCAACATCCTGTGCTAAATATGATCCCTCGAGAAAAATAGAAACAAAATTCAGTCCAGCCACGTTTCCTAGCACTGACTTAAACGGTGATTATCGCACCAAAGAATGGCCTTAATTGTAAAATCTATACAAATTTTGAAAGCATATTGCTGTGTTAAGATATTGTTATTTGTTCAAGATTTCTTAAATTCAAGTTCATTTATTCATATAATCAGTTAGAATTAAAAGAAAGAGCATTTTAAAATACGATACTAATATTTAGATCACAAACGTTGTGACATATTTTATCAAAACAGTCTCGTAAATATGTCTTCTGAGAGGATCAGTTATCGGCCTAAGAATGAGAAAAAAATAGGTTCTGTTAAAAAAATTCCTCGTTAAATAGAGTCGCTGAAATAAAAAACAAATTGATTATACATTTTAAAAATGTAATAACGTTTTGTTTTGCAGAAAGTATTCGTGTTTGTGACCAGTATAGGAAAAGGTATAAACCACATTGCGACGTAAGGAAGCACATGGCAGAAGCAAGGTATAGCTGGAGCAAATATATTAGATACCAACTGTGGCTATATCTCAGTGAGGAGGAATACTCTAGAAAACACAAGTATAATAGCTCCTTGAAGTAATTGTCTTTTGTTCAGTTTTTGCGTTAATTTTTGGTCAATGTGTCATAATTAAAGGATCAATTTATCTGAAACTTCACTGGAGGACAGATTACAATAAATAAGACAGTAAGACAAACTTTATTTATAATCGGTTATGGTTAACAGTACAAAACATAAGCTTTAAGCTTGTATCCGACATGAACAAAATATAGAAAATAATAATAAGAAACAAAGAAACAAAAACAAACAGACACCATAAGATAATAATACATACAATTAATTTATATAGTCATTGTAATGAAATCTGAGCATTTACAATGAAAATACAGTCATATCTATTAACAGGGTTTACATATATACAGATACATAGTACATAATACAAGCAAAAAACAGGAATCAAGTAAAATAGAACATAAACGATTAGATGCACATAGAGCAGGCACACTTCATGTTGAGTCATTACTCCATGTTTCAATTAGTCGTTTAAACTCATTTAAGTCAGATGTACATCTGAGATCATTAGATAAACTATTCCAGATTTTAGATGCTTCAAAGCGAAAACTCTTTTTACCATAATTGGTTGTGCGTACTTTAGGTACATCTAAAGTTTCTTGGTATCTGAAATTATAATTTGATGAACGCACATTAACAAGTTCTTGAACATACTTAGGAGAAATGCTGTTAAGACATTTAAAAACTTCAATAGCGAGTTGTTTAATTCTACTGATATGGAGTGAAGACATATTAGTCAGTTTAAGCAGATCTTCATAACTTGATGAATAGTCATTAAAAACAATTTTCAGAGCTCTATATTGATGTTTTTCCAACTTGTTTGTATTGTCCTTACTACAAAAATGCCAGACTAAAGGGCAGAAATTAAAGTTGGATCTGATAAAACTTTTGTATATAAGAATTTTTGCATCCAGATTAAGTAGAGGACATAGTCTGGTTAATACATTTATTTGTCTTGCTGACTTTTTACAAACATTTGAGATATGAATATCAAAATTTAATAAGGAATCTATTTCAATACCTAGAAGTTTTACATGAGATTCACAAGGAATAGTGGCATCAAGAATCTGGAATTTAGACACATTTTTACAGGTTTGTTTGCCTATACGTATAGCCTGAAACTTCTCAGGGTTTGCTTGCATAAGATTGTCTTCAAACCATTTAATCATGACAACACTTTCATCTTGTATTGTGCTTTTGAGAAATAAAGTAAGATACCGCAAACAAGAATGACGGCTCTCCAGTTTTGGAGTTATTGTCCTTTGTATTCACTATGATTAGTTTGCAAGAACCATACCTCTAAAGGTATTTGAGATATGAACTTGATACTTTATATTGATCATGTTTAATAGAAGTGAATAGCAGAGCATAAAGACCAGAAGTGTTCACTTTATGCTTCTTTGTCGATTTTTTTTGTTTTCTTTTCATGGGTATGTTATTTTGTCATGATTTATTATCTCTAGGCTATAACTTTTCATTAATTTCCACGAGTGTCATTCTTGGATTTTTACATGTATGTAAGGGTTATTTCCCCCTATGAAATGTTTTTCCTCCCTATCGGCGAGGGATTTTACTGTCTGTGATTCCTTCTTGTATAATTGTTATTATTTTAACGTCATTTAAATATACTGGAATCAATTTTCTATGGTTTTATATTAATATAAATATAATGTTCAAATGAAGATTTATCAATATTATATGTTCCAAAAAGTATTATTTGTAAAGATAACACCGAATTTACATTTCATAAAGGGAGGTAAATAGAAATATATTTTCTAGTATGTGTAAGTTGAATTCTTCAATAAGAAATGAATGCATACATCTTTGTTTTCTAATTTATTTAATGTTGTTATTTTAGGTAAAAAATACGTACACAGGATAACTTTCATACTTAAAATTGTCAAAGTTGTCAATAATTGTGGTGCATGCTTTATGTGCCATGGTATGGCAGTACATTGACTTTTTAACCAGTTCATGACAAAAATGATTTACATGTTGTTCTTTAATAAACTATTCAAATCAACCGATAGATATTGACTTCTTTATGTTCATACACGTACCATTATGTTGTTTTAAAATCTAAATCACAAGTTTAACAAACACCAAATCATTGGGTTCTAAATTATTAACAAGATATTAAAGTCAGCAATTATTGAATAAATGCAGGCCTCTAATATGTGTACGAGTCCAACAGAATCTTAATCCAGTATGGTACTAAACAATGTATAATGACTTCTTTATAAAACACTACCACTTTTTAAACATCTCAACAAAACTTATTTCTTGAGATCCAAACTGTCCATTTAAAGTCTTATAGTCCTAGCTTTGTTGTTGGCAATAATTTTGAGTCCAAAACAAGCCAAGTGCACCTTTTTGTAAAGTGATCTTGTCAGTTGAAATTTTGCTATGGCACCTTGTTCCTGCCCAACGACGTCATTCTTCAGAATAAAAGAAGTGCGAGTCCGAGCGGGAGCATTTTCCATTTTTATAAAAAAAACTTTAAAAAACTGACTTTTGAACAGCAATATTTGAAACTAATATAGAAAAATGGGTAAACATGACTCGGTTTATATGCCGGTACGTTAAAAATAATTTTCAAGAAGGTTTTCAACCTTATTTCTTACATGTAACGGGAAAAGTCTGAGTGGGAGCATTCAGATAAAAAACACTTATCCCGTTTTCAGGCCTAAACCAGGCAATGAATATAATAAACTTATTTTACAATTATCTCAAGTACTATAGCCATTCTTTGTTGAGCTAAATGATTTGTTGATACTCTTACCTTTTCTTATAATAAAATTCTATTTTACCTTCGAATCGACGAAAAAATGGTCCAAGTGGGAACATTCAACAGGTGCGCGATGACGTAGTATCCTACAATTGAATACATGCTGTAATACAAAAAAAAGTGTAATAATTTTCTTTGCAATCATATTTCGATATGCATGTACTAAATTTACAATATTTTCCCTTCCTGTTTGGAAATCCATAACCTGTCAGTTTAATTTACTTCATATCGCTTCTGTCTTCTCTGATCCGTGTATCTCTGTGATTTTCTTTTTTGTATTTTTAAACTTGTATGACAACAAGAACCATGTGCAACGATAATAACAAAGTTATACAGAACAAATAATGTTTACAAATTAACGAACTTTAAATTTGGCAGAAATCTTCTTCCTTAGATAACCCCTTTGACCAATTATTTATAAAAGAGATAACACCACGAGCTGTAAGAAACTTTAAATCTGTCTTTAAAAGGCACTTGGAACAAGCTAAGAGGTTAAATCTATGATTAACCGCGAAGGGATCTTGTTATTCCACAATTTGTGAATTTCTTCTTTTTTTGTCATAGATAATCATTTGTATTAGTTATAGAACAGTACAAGACTAGGGATGAACCAAACTTGTTAAGAAATTATGAAAATCAGAACAATACAGTTGCAATTGCCACATGCGTTTTTGAAGAACTGTTCATGTAAAATCAATGTCAACACTCCTCTGAAATATGAATATATTTTCTTCTATTCGAGTAATTGTGACGATTACGAAAATATTACGGTACTCATTGCAATGAGATATTTCTCTAAGGAAAGATGGAACGATCTATAGACAATGATTTATGGTTAATTTCCACAGCTTGGTCATATCATATTTCCTAAAATAAAACGAAATGAGGCTGTTATATCACACATGAGCGTGAAAAAGAAAGAGCATCTCAGAATATATTTACATGGACTGTGATCACTCCAGGCAATGTGTAACATAATATATTAATGCTGTTGGTTAGTTTTGTATAAAGTTCAAACGTTTTTGTTGTCGGTTTTAATATGGTTTGCCTTAATAGTATGAATACATAAAATAAACTTTCTCTTTGATTTTCGTATGAAGTATTGTTGTTAGTCCCCGGAAACTTAACTTTTAAATTGTGATTTTGACTCAGAAGCCTGGAACATAACACATTCACATAATGTATATTACATTGGGAATATCGAAAGACTTCATTTGTTATAGTTAAAGTATATAAGCACATAGTTTGACTACCAGTGAGATACATTTTATGTGTTTCTTGAATAAAGCAAAGGTTAAAAAGGACCTCAAAACGTAAATGAAAACACTATTATAAGATCAATTTTAATCTTCAAACGTGCTACTATTATTTGTCATGAGACACGACTGAAATGTACAATATCAATCAAAATTGTACGTAACACGTAACAGATCCCACAGATGTATTAAACAATGTGTATTTATTTTAATATTTAAAAGATTATAGAATTCATTTTGAAATTGCCATTAAATATATTAAACGCTTTTGTCTTTTAATTGTGCATAACAATTCAAATAAGTTCAATTTAAAACTAAGTAAGAGGTTTGAAACATGATTTATTGAAACATCATTTATTCAATACCGCAATACCGCAGTCGTTTTACATTTTAAATTTGTATACTGAAAAAAAAACAATCAAAGCAACTCAAACCTAATGTACTAGGATAACGTTATAATTACTTAATATCTTACATTTTTTATAAATGTTTGAATATGTATGAATCCTTAAAGTTGTTTCCATATATTATATAATTTCATAAACATTGTCTCAGTAGATTGATGCCATCATTTTGCTGTTAATTAAAATAGATTATAAGATTTCATGTCTTCCGTTTGAATCAATTTATTGAATGAATATAGATTTTCTAAATCGTTAGAACTCTCTTTATTATGTATGACTGACACTGTATTATGTACTGCGTATGATTATTTAAAATATGTTTAAAGCTTCATCTCCACGTTTATCTGAATTTTGTATAAAAATAAAAGACGCTAATACGATGTTATAGTGAATAATACTTATTAAGGTACATCAAGATATGAAATTTCAGTGTTTAGATAATTTACTCACTAATTTTGAATAATGTTGATTATATTATTAATACATTGTCTGCTCATCTTCTTTGATAAGTGTAGTCTGGTTCTGGTCCTCATTATCCTTATGACTATAATCTAATGTATTTTATAGTAACATTCCAGAGAACCTTGCAAACAACAATTCTAGTTTATGCTGTAAATATAGTAATCAGATAATTGAAAATTGCCGTAGTATAATTATCCCTATTTACTTTATCAAATATTGTTAAACTACATAGTTTTATTACTATATTTAATAATAAATTATTTATAAACAATTATATTTGAATGTTAAACATTCTTAATTTCTGTTTTAATACATGCTTATGTTATATATTATGTAATCTTTTGTGACTTACAGATAGATGGTAATGTTTTCATAACAATTTATATCAAAGTAGAAACCACACAGTTAAAGACTTTTTTTCAACAAATGATCTCATTGTTGGTTCCGTCGCAGACTGATTCACAAAACATCTTTAAAAAGATATGTATTTTTAGTAGAAGTTTTGTTTTGTATTGACATACTGCGGTTACCATTACTATCCTATCAATATTTTTTTCTCTTTGATTTGCTATCAAAGTCTAAATTATGAAGCTCCATATATATTTTAGATCCAAAATCTTTACAAAACACTGCAAACTCGGGACCAGCAAAACAATCAGGTTATTTTACACCACAATGCGACATAACCATTCAAATTTTACGGCGAGAAGACAAACTTCTTTCGATAAAATAGTAGTATAAACATTATTTTATACTACTAGTATTAGTATCAAGATGGTAGCCTGTACTAGTGGACACCTGTACTAGTGGACAAAAAATAAACACATTAAAATGAAAATTGTAAGTATCTAAAACATGGAAACATGGAACAAGAAACACATGAACGATATATTCTAAATCCATTTAAGACATTCTTACAATTCAAAACATATATCTGTAGAAAATTGCGAAAATACAAATTTTGTTCTTTAAAGGATGTTGGTGTTAGAAGACGCGTTCTCTTACTTCATTTGAGAACACATACGTCTGACAGTGACCCATTTGTTCAAGATTAAAAACTCAATTGTTTATAATGTCAATTGTTACAATTGTACATAAGAAATAATACTCATGATTATTTAGTATTTATTAAAATATTCAAAAGCAATCTTTCGAGAGCTTCAACTGTAAACACATTAACACATTCACTCTTCTCTATCAGGATTTCTGAGAAACCACTTCCACGAAGCCGTTTGCCAATCGCCCCTAGGTATGAACCTAGCAAACGAAAGGCCCTAAATGTATGATAGTATCACTGTACTTAGTCGGATTTTCCATACTGTAGAAAATGCCTTTTAGCAGCGGCCAAATCAAAGGTCACAAATGTGTATTGTTGGTTTACAGCTCTTGAAACACTTGAAATTTCTAGAATTTTCTTAACAGTTGCATTTTTTTTGTACTATGGGCAATTAAAGTACATTGGTAGACATGTTCTCTTCTGTAGAGGATGTTTGATCATGCAACTCAGAGGTTAGAGAGATCCAGCCAGCCCAACTTAGAACAATCTGCTTGTCATGTAGACATGAACAAGCGAAAGTCAGGTGAAACAGCAAAAACCTGAAACATTTCCTTTGTCGAAACTTATATGTATTGATAAATTGTTCATATTTCCCAGTAATTAAGCATTCAGCTAATTCTTCAGGTTTTTATTTAACAGTGCATGCCTTTGTCGCCTGTATATCTGATATATTAGTGGATGTTTGTTCTCTTTTAGTGTCATTATCATCATCATCTTACAGCTGTTCTCTTTCTTGAAAAGCAATTTTGTATGCAGTATGGGTTGTTATTTAGATGGATTAGATGGAAATGGTCCCAGCACAAATTTGTTATTAAATTGCTTTTACAGAAATTGCACCAGGGAGATCAAGAGTACTGTTACACAGTTTCCAACTCCAAAATCTGAGAGTAGTATGACTGACAATGTCCGAAATGATTAATCAGTGTCTTATGCTGTCATATGCTGTGTTGCATTTCAATAAAGATTTATTCAACAAAATCACTCTGAATTAATTGATTTTAAGGGAAAGGCATACTATTACTAAAGCATACTGTTTTCTGCTTTTTTCTAATGGCGCAATGAAAATAGGGGAAGTAACTTTATAACGTTTTTTAAAGGACAGTAACAATGGTAATGAAATGTAATACATTTATCTCAATTATTATTCTAATAAAAATAAAAAAAACTACCAACAAAAGGCTTAAGTCATTTTAAATAAAATAAGAGTAAGAACAGTTTCCTTTGGTGGAACTCAACGAGTAGCATTTGTCAAATAGTCATTGTGGTGCGGGTAAGCTCTACAATTAATTATAGTCATATGGATATACAGAAACAGAACGGAACGGAGAATTCAACTACCAACTTTTCAAATTGTTTTTCATATAAGTGAGAGTATATTAAGTTTCTAGAGAGGACAAAAAGTCAATATTCGCATGAATTTAATTAAAAGTATCTTATCGAACTTTAAAGGCAGATCAAATCGACCCCAAATATCTATATGTCATATCTCTATAAAATTGAAATAATATTCAAGAGCACAACATTTAAAATTCTACCTAGAATAGAGTTAGTTTCACTAAGCATATCATATATAATTAATAATTACATAAAACTTTGTATAAATGGGTTTAAACACATTAAATATTGTTATGAATTGTTTATCTGTACAATAATTGGCGGCTATTTAAAAATGGCGAACACCATTAATTATGTTAAAACTTAAAACTTTTTTGTATAAAACATAAACATGAAACAACTCAAAATAATGTTTAGATCACAAATTTACTCTGTCATAGAGAAGATATCTGAAGAAATCTTATAAAACTTATATAGAAAAAATATGATTCAAGGGGAGATAATCAACTTGTTCTATTAGATTCATGGTAAACGTTAAAGCTAAACAACAAGTGCCAATCGATAGCACATACCCTAAGCTTCAATACTATATAGGTGTACAAAAATACCCAAGGGGGGGGGGGGTAAGGGGGGGGGGGTATGCTAGCCCAGCGTCTATATATAGGTCTATTGATAATATAGAAATTGTATATACGACATGTAGAATTTAATCTGTTTCAAAATGAGAAATACTTATACAAACATTAGGTCTATGTTCAGTCGTACCTAAACCATGTCTTTTCTGCTGCTTTTCGAAATGAAGAGATAATAATCTTATGTAATCATTAACTTTATGACTTTATGTTATGTACGTTACCATAAGCATGTGTACTTCTTTGTTATTTAGTTATACTAAAATTCCTTACTTCAAAAAGACACAGCATTTAAAATCGTTCGGTTATTCTTCGTTTTAAACAAAATGGCATTTTCTTTCTTTTATACTACGACGACTGTAAAACATTTGTTGTTTTTTTCCGTTTTTGGCAGAGAATTACTATTATTATAAAGTTTCCAGCGTCTAGATACAATAATAACACATCACAGACATAGCGGAAGACAATGTTTTATTTCTTATGTAAATTATGATGTTACTTCCAAGTGAAAGGAGGGCAAATATCGACAAGGCAAGGCGACGTTCACAGAACGCAGGCCCCAACTCAAACCAGTCACATCAGCAGGATACCAAGAAGACACCGAACCGAAGAGGACACAAGGGCGGCAAAAGGAGGGGAGGGACATACAATAAGTAAATAATCACAATAAAAAGGGGTCAATACGGAACATAAAGGGACAATGGAGATAAGGAAAAAGGGGGGACACAAAAAGTGATAAGGGGGGATAGGAAGAACATATTACTTAGAACATACTTAACGACAATTTAACTAAATAGAACATCACAAAACATGCAAACATTCAAAACATGTAACAATTTAGAAAACCTACATGTGAAGCATGTGAAAGAACACAGAGGGGTACCTTCTTGCAATGTTCAGTAATAGTCGAAGCTTTCTCACTCGAACATACATTCAACCCTGACATCACATAATGAATATTGACCTTTCTACCTATCGAGTGAGAGTGGGTTTATTTGGTCCATATCAATTACGTTCTTCTGGCTGTAAATTGCTATCTTGTTTTGATCTTATCGTTTGGTTAGCTATGCTCTTAGTAATGGCAGGTGACGTTCACAAAAATCCAGGTCCTGCAGATATACCTAACACCCCCGATATAACAAACACTCAAAACGCATTCATATCACATCTTACAGTGGTCCACTACAATATTCAGAGCATATCAAATAAGACTGACATTATCTATACTGAACTTAACCACTTTGACATCCTTGCTTTTACAGAAACATGGCTCGACCAGTCTACATCTACAGATGAACTCTTTTTTCATAATTATCATACACCTTTCAGAAAGGACCGTAGTTGTGATAGACATGGTGGAATATTAGTTTACGTAAAAGAATCCCTTACAACTTCTCGTCGCAATGACCTTGAACCCATTGGTATTGAGTGTGTTTGGGTAGAAGTCCGTATCAAAAACAAGCCTCTTCTCTTTGGCGTATTTTATCGCCCTCCCAATTCTCATGCATCTGTCTTATCGAAAATTGATGAATCTATAAGTCTGGCTTTTGATTCTGGTATAAAAGACATAATCATCACAGGCGATTTCAACCTGGACTATTGCAAACCTCAGACAAAGAAAAAAATAGAAGATTTTTCAATTAAATTTGGCCTGACCCAAGTCATTTGTGAGCCTACACACTTCACAGAGCATTCTCAATCTCTCATTGATCTTTTCCTTGTTTCGTCAAGTGATCTTGTGTCTGTTAGTGGAGTAGGTGAGCCCTTTCTTGATCAGAATATTCGCTATCATTGTCCAGTCTATTGCTGCCTTCGATATGAAAAAGGACAATCCAATACCTTCAGACGCAAGATATGGAACTATGCTTCCGGTGATTTTCACTCTCTCCGTAGAAAAGTTTTGGACTATAACTGGAATACTTGCTTTAATCAGAACATTGATATTTACACTACAAACTTTACAAATGCACTTCATACTCTCTGTGAATCATGTATTCCCTCTAAATCAGTCACTATTAGAACATCGCAACCAGCTTGGATACACAATGACATTCGTAAAGCAATAAGACTCAGAAAACAAGCATATGATAAAGCTAAACGAACAAACTTACAAGAACATTGGACCGCATATAAACAATCTCGCAACAAAACCATAACTCTTGTGCGCAATGCAAAGATGACACATTTTAACAAATTAGCACAACAATTAAAAAACCCAGACATTTCCACCTCAAACTTTTGGACAGTAATCAAACAATTCATAAAACCAAACAAAACATCCAAAGAAATTCCAGCACTAAAACATAATGATCAAATATTTGAAACAAACACTGATAAGGCGAACGCACTAAATCATTTCTTCCAAGCGCAAACTCAACTAAATGAAATAGATAAATATAGAATCCCTAAAGAAAGCCCAACACGGCAAAATTGAAAATGTTGCAGGCTCGGTTTGATTGAGCCTGTTCATGGACGGTACTGGAAAGTGCAAGTTACCGTCCACGCCCCCTAGCACCGGCTTAAGCAGAATTCAACATTTAGACGTGAAATAGTAAAATTTTGAATTTAGAAACATCCGCAGATGTATTCATACGGCGGTTATCATGGAACCTTCAATGTGACACTTCCGTGCCATTCCATGAAAAGCGGCGTATGGTCCCCAAGTAATAAAAAGCGTGTGCCCTAAACGAGAAAACAATGGGCGGAACTAAATAAAATGGAATTTTGAAAGGGGATCAGAGGTTATGAAGCCTGCGTATCACAGATAAGACGTCAAAAGACAAATTTAAAAAGCAGGCAACATATCCTAAGGGTGATTCAACATTATTCAAGAAGGAATATTGGAACCACCCAACTAGAAAATGCCGAAAAGTTGAAACTAAAAATACCACAAGCACAACAATAATGTCGTGCTGAACGATCTTCAAGGATCGAAAATATAACATCATTGATTAAATGTACGGGGAGACTTTTTACAGCCGCCACACGGCACAAATAACAAAGCCAACAACCAACTACCAAACACTTGTGTTAATCCAGTAGCTCCGAAACTACATTTTCTAACAATAACTCCGACCGAAGTAACTGATGCACTTCTACTTCTGAAAGCCGGCAAAGCCACAGGTCCAGACAAAATCAACAACTTTGTTTTGAAACAACTATCTGTCGAACTATCTACTCCTCTGTGTAATCTTTTCAACTATTCAATACAGTCAGGGAGAGTTCCCACAGAGTGGAAGATTGCTCAAGTCTGTGCTATCCATAAGAAAAATGACCCACAAGATATTAGTAATTACAGACCGATCTCTTTACTTAGCGCCCTCAATAAAGTTCTTGAGCGTATCCTACACAAACACATCTTCAACTTTTATCATGAACATCACTTTTTCTCTACCTTGCAATCTGGTTTCATGCCTAACGACTCTACTGTCAATCAACTAACTTCCATTTATCATTCCTTCTGTCAAGCCCTAGATGATGGGAAAGAAGTCAGGGCTGTTTTCTGTGACATATCAAAAGCCTTTGACAGGGTGTGGCACCGTGGTCTTCTCTTTAAATTACATCAAAGTGGTATTTCCGGTCAAATCCTTACGTGGTTTGAAAGTTATCTTTCAGACAGAAAACAGTTTGTTGTTGTCTCTGGTACTTCCTCTGATACTGTAACCATCTCAGCTGGTGTTCCTCAAGGTTCCATTCTTGGACCGCTTTTGTTTCTAGTGTACATCAATGACATTGTAACCAGTATCTCATTACCCATACGTCTTTTTGCTGATGATACAACTTTGTATATCATTGTCGAAAATCCAGTTACTGCTGCTGAACAACTCAACATAGATCTTCAAAACATCAATGCCTGGGCACATCAATGGCTTGTTTTCTTCAATCCCTCCAAAACTGAGTCCCTTATAATCACACGAAAACAAAATAAAGCAGTTCATCCACCTGTTATTTTCAATAATACAATTGTATCAAACGTTCATATTCACACACACTTAGGTTTAACTTTTTCAGAAAATGGCTCCTGGTCAAACCACATTCAAGACATCAAAAACAAAGCGTGGCAGCGTATAAATATTCTTAGAACCTTCAAATTTACCCTTGACAGAAAATCTATCGAAATAATATATATTACCTTTATACGTCCAATCCTTGAATATGCTGACACTGTATGGGACAACATTACAAAAGGCGAACAAGAAGACATTGAACGAATCCAATTAGAAGCCGCTCGAATCATTTCCGGTGCTACTCAACTTGTTTCTCTTTCTAAACTATATCAAGAAACTGCATTAGAACCACTCCAAACCAGAAGGACTAAGCACAAACTCATTCTTTTCTATAAAATGGTAAACTCTCTCGTTCCTCCATATCTCTCAAATCTTGTTCCAACATCAGTTGGTAGTGAAACTCCTTATGGGCTTCGCAATTCTGAAAATATCAGAAACGTCCACTGTAAGTCTCAGCTATTTTCCAATTCTTTCCTGCCATCAACTATTAACGCTTGGAATAATTTAGCACCCGACGTCCGAAACTCATCCACTTTATCATCTTTCAAACATGCTTTAAATAGAGACATAACAAAAGTTCCATCTTACTATTATACTGGAAGCAGAGAAGTGTCTATCCAACATGCTAGATTACGAATGCATTGCAGTTCTCTTAAAGAACATCTTTTTTCTAAAAATATCGTTGAAAGCCCATTGTGCACTTGTGGAGAAATTGAAGACACAAAACACTTTCTTCTTGCATGTCCAATTTATACTAATCAAAGAACAACCATGTTAAACAACCTCAGCAATATCACACCAATCACTGAAAACATTCTCCTGTTTGGAAATGAATCTCTTGACTCGGACAAAAACGAAACTATTTTTAAACATGTGCAAGGCTTTATAACACATACACAAAGATTTAAGCGCTAATTAAAACCCACTATCGCTTCGTCCCTGAAAAAGACCCACACATCTCAAATATTTCTTCCCCTCCTAACTTTACTTCATGGACTTTCCTTACCTTTATTTTCTCTCTTTGATAATTACTAAACTTAAAATGTTTTAAAAATCAAAACATTTTTCTTTTTGATTTTTTTGTCTGTTTTATCTGTTTTTCTCTTTATTTTAAACCAGGTCTACCCTTTCGTTTATTTATTTTGTTCCGGTTCAAAAATGTTTCAAATGAAGTAATATCGTCAGTGCAGATTCTAATGACAGACCGAAGCGAGGCTTAGTATAAGCTACAAAGCTTTATCCTCTATTCTGTATGCTATACTAACACAATGATTGTTTTAATTATATTTCTATTTGTTATTACTAGATTGTGTAATATTGTACAACATGTGTGTAAATCTATTTGGAAAATAAATATTGTTTAAACCAATGTTCAGTAATAATGATACTACAGTAACCGCGCCATAACATAAACTTCATCTGAACATGCTCAGGACTCTCGTGCTCGCAATTAGTAAATGATTATCGTTGCAAGTCATTATGTAAAGTGTAGCACCAAAGCTCAATTGAATTTTTTTAAACATTTCATATCTGGCTTAAATGATTGATTCTTTTTATGAAAATGTAAACATCAGTGATGGGATGTTGATAGCACAATTTTTTCTGTCCACACGTTTCGCTTTTCGCATTTTCGATTGTTTACTTTCGTAAAGAACAAGCACATTGTAGTAATATATGAGTAAGATGAATTCCGAATTGTTAGTGCATGCACTTAGATAGATAGGAAAGTATATTTCTCAAATCCTTCTAGCTAGACAATTTTTTTTCGATATGTAGTGAAACATGCAGCTACTTGTTCAGATAACAAAATACAATTTACGTCTTTTTTGTTTTTGTTTTGTTGGTGAGTTGTTAATTTTTCACTTCTCTGGGAGGTTCCATAATGTTTGAATCATTTTAAAGATATGCGTGCAATTTCTTTTAACATCTTTGCATTTTCTAGGACGTAACATGATTAATTTTCTGGTAATATTCATCCTATGTCACAAGAGGATTATACATTACCATTTTTTTCCGACAGAAATTTTACATAATTACTAATTTGCATATAAGATTAACGCCAATGGGTAGTCTCTTTATGCTTTCCGGATATTATTAGACTCTAAATGTCTTTAACGATTGGCAACATTATATTATTGCAAATGAAAGGTTTTCATACCATACGAAGAATTTGTGGAAAATATATTTATAGAAACTATAATGTAATGTTACAATATGTCATTTCAAAATTCAGATAAATATTAAATACGGTCTCTGAAATATTTTAGAATTGTGTATGTTGTCACAATCTTTGTCAAAGAGGCGTATTCTTTAAAATGATATGCCAATTTGCAATGTATGAATTGAACGCAAATAAAGCCATACAGTTGGTATAACAAACAGATATTATACTTAAATTCACAAGTTATCCTCAAAAGTAGGTTAAATGAAATATATGACAGCATCTGGTAACACATGCTAACTAATTGAAGCTATGTTTACATTTAAATGGAACTGTTGTATATAAATTATCCGTTTGCATGGTATTAAAGATTTGGACGCTTATAACATCACATTCAATGTCTGAATTATTATTAATTCGAAAATAATAAAACAATATCTATATTTTGATTGCATGCTGTTTGAATTGTTTTATATGATTCAAAACTAACTCTTAAGTTGAAGAAAATAGATAAAGTCGGATAAACGACTGAGCAACGGACATGTCACAAAGCAATTAGAATATAATATACAATTATTGACTAGTGAGCCATTGAATATGATGTGATGTTCACCGGTAAGTAGCATACTGACCGAAGCTATAGCCTAAGATTAAAAAAAACACAAAAAAATTGTAAATCCTAATATTAGAAACAAGTTTTCAATGCACTTATCATTACAGTGTAACTTTTTACCTATTTTTGTGAAGTTAATATATTTTTGAACAAGAAATGTGCCATAAAGAACAAAATGCAACAATTCTAAATAGTCAATGCTGTATTGTCATGAAATAATTAGTCTGATTCTTTTATAGACAGGGAAAATTCAGCCAGTGAATATGATTCTACACCTAGTCGTTGTTGCCCATGCCTGAACCATATTCATCCAGTGAATATGATTTACGCACGCGCAGTTAATTGTTTTTGCTGTATGGTTATTGAAATTGAGTCTGATTTTATTTTTAGATTGGGAAATCCATTTCAGTCTGTGAATATGATACTATACCCAGTGAATATGATTTTATGATTTGTTCTGTTGACTACCGGTTGAACCAATTAAACATATATCTATTATAAAATGGACAAATTAAAATCCCTCGTGATGAATAAATACATGAAAACAAATCAATTACGTCCAATGGTGAATATTGAAAATTCAATATTCCTTACACTTGCCATCACAAACTTAAAAAGTGCTTAGTATATACAGTATTTTGTACAGGCGATTGCGTAGGAAGGTATTATCATATAGACAGACTCTCGAATCTATTACTGAAACAAACCATTACTGAGCAATAAGTGTAATGATGCTTACTTAAGAAAATAGGCTTGGTAGCGTTTAAACACACACTGCTAGTAATCCTTAGATTATTTGTCCCATGGGATAACTATTCGGGCAACTTGCAATGTTTACTCCAAAAATATTTTAAACTATTGAACTGATTTACTCAAACACTATAATAAGCTGTAAGAATCAATAATTACGAAGGACCCTAAAATATATAGTAACACCGTAATGAATTATGTATCAACGTTACTGCTTCCAAACACCTGCTGTGTCTGAAACATTAATTTAAAATTGGTATGTTAACAAAAGCAAAATAAATCTGATAAACTAAAAGTTATGCAGAGCAAACATTGGCATACTTGAAAAATAGATTGTACTTATTTATAGAGCTTTCTGGCGAATTCTAAAAATTAAACCTTGTTTCTTAAACAGAGTAACATTTTGAATAGTTCTACTATATATAAAAGTGATTATTATATGTACTGTAAGAAACTTTATTATAAAATAGTTCTCTTAAATTTAAAACACTTTAATATACTACACCGGTGGTTAAATCTATATTAAACCGTGCTATCATTTGCTTTTTAAAACTTTGGGAAATGTTTTTGTTTTGTTTTTTACCATAGAAATAACTTTAATCACTAAATGTTTTAGTATTTAGTATAAAACAAACCTTTTTCATGTATGTGCTCATTTGAATTTATCACATAAGAATATCTACAGTACTAATTCAAACCCATCTCATTACTATAGTATCACAATTTCTAAAAACATGCGAAATAAACACATTTCCATTTCTACATGCATTTTGAAGAATAGTTCATGTTAAATCAATGTCAACACCTCTCTTAAATTAGAAAGAGTAGACACTATATCTTTGCTGCATCACCACCCAGTCTTCGTAATTATTGTATTTTATTCTATTTAGAGTAATTTATGACGTACGAGGATCCATTTTGGTAATCTAATCATAGCAATAATATGTCTCTTTTAGAAAATATTGAAATTTCCTTTTAGAAGCTGCAGTTACCGATTGATGTTTAATTTCTACAGCTTAGTCATGCCAGATCCCCCCCCCAAAAAAAGGAATCAAGGGCTTCTATACGATACATGAGCCAGTCTAATAGAAATAATCTGGGAAAGATTTAATGTTTTGCATGTGGGTAGTTTTATATAAAAATTATTTGCTTTAAATATTTTTTTTTCATAATTACAAATGAAAATACCAAAATACACTTTTTTCTGTCATAAAATGTATTGTATCATGCAACTGCTATGGTAAACACCCGATTACACTTGCCTGATAATTAATTTTGATATCGATATCAAAAATAAGCCCCGCCCATTTTTAGTTTATAACGGACCTTTTTCAATTGCTTATAGTCTCATTTATATCGGCATGTTAATTCTACAATTTTATCTCATACCCTTACACGTCTTGAATCAAGATGCGATATTAATTCTTTAATTATTTCTTTTTCTATTTCAATTACGAATAAAATTAATTAGTGCTCGCCAATTTTTTAAGCCAATCACCGACGAGGATTTTTCAAATTTTCAGGTTTCAAATCTTAATAGAACAGATTTTATATAAACTAGACGTTTAATATTATAAAATGCAAGTGGGCGGAGCACTAAGCCGGTTAGAGTGCATATTGGATGTTCTTCGTAAATAAGAAAGCTACAGTCGCTTCGCAAGCTCCGCTCCTTTTTAGCTTTCTTATTTACGAAGAACACCCAATTTGCACTCTAACCTATACTAAGATAGTGAATAGTTAAGCACCAACTAGATGAAGTGACGTCATAATTCTTATAGCAAATGACACCATCGATGTCCACATCATATTATACATGTTAACATAACAAACATGCACGAGAACTTGTAAATGTTTACTTTATTTCGCCAGATTATTATTTAATAAGTGAATAAATTGTTTCGTTAAAAAAAGCCGCATGTTTGTGTAGCTTGTGTTTTATTGCCTATTTGACTTTTCTTTGATTGAAACTTTTGAAAATGACAATTTAAGTAAAATATAGCAGTAAAGATTATGTGATTCTTAGGGATTGTTTTCTTATTGATGTTTTAAGGTAAGAATCTTATCGTGTTCAATTCTGTTGTATCTATTATCACAGGAAGTATTCTCGAGTCGAAAGAAAAAATAGCCGCCAAGTTACAGGGGCGGAAGAATTTGTTCTCAAGAATCATTTCTTTGAACAAAAATGCCCCTTTCTACGAAATTCGCTTTTTTAAAAGTAGATTTTTTTGTTATTTCGACAGTTTTAATGTGTTACGTGATAAATAGAAAAACATGCTACCGTCTTTTGATATCAATTTTATCAGGCTTGGCTGATATGGGCAGAAAGGTCTCGGCAAGCCTCGCCTCTTTCTATCCAAGATCAGCCTCCATGTACAGGCTCAATCAAACCGAGCCTGCAACATTTTACAATTTTGCCGTGTTGGGCTTTCTTTAGGGATTCTGGTTTTTTTTCATTTTCGTCTGATAAAATTAATATCAAAATACAGAAGCATGTTATTCTCTATAGGTCACGTGTCCTAATTAATCCTCTAAAAACCGGATTAGTTTTGAACCGTGTTATTGCTTTTGATGCCTAGAACAACAATAAGTATTTTATTATTTCAATAAATTGTAAAATACGTTTTTAAGATTTCCATTAAACTTATTAAGCATCAGTGTCTTTTAATCGTACATAACTCATTATTTTTTTCTTTGATGGTTAATTATGTTTTTTTCTAAAACTTGTTATCTTTTTGCCACATTTTTATCTCTAGAAAATTGCTTTTTTCTCGTCTACGGTAAGTATCTTCCTTTTTGACCCTAGCTTTTTTCTTTTAATTTCACTCCGCCCCTTCCCGTACTTTCAGTCCCCTTCCCCTGTGCTCTTTTAGTTTGTGGGCCTATCAATCAATCAGTTGTCTTTGATTTCTTTGTCTTGTGTTGACCATATTTTATAAAAATAATTAAATTACGTATGAAAAAAAATTATTTCCAAGTTTGGATTAATGTGGATATTGTTGACACTTTAGTGAAGTGTCTGCTGATCATATTTCATAAGTGAATTTCTTGATTTGGCCCTCATTATCCTAATTACCCAACTAAATATATTTATTTAGTTCAATTCCAGACAACTTTGCAAACAACAACGTCTAGGTTATGCTCTTATCAGATAATTAATTAGTTACATCCATTCCTATTACATGTAGCTATAACAGTTTTTAAACTGCCTCCGTGGTCGAGGGGTTAGAGTCGATGACTTCTAATCAAGTATCCTCTCTGGCGTGGGTTCGATCCCCGGGAGATGATTTGGTAGTTTAGCACGGAGGAAGGTAGTCTAGTACTGGTGTTACTCTCCAGGAACGATGGTTACTATATGACTGAAATACTGTTGGGAAAAGGCGTAAAATGAAACAAACACACACATTTTTATTTCGGTATTGTTAATTTTTTTTCTAAATAATTAAATAAGAATGCTTAAACATCCCTAGTTTCTGTTATTTTGAATGTTTATATGATTCAGATCATCTATTGAACGGAAATGGTTTCATAAGAATATATCAAAATGGATCCTCCCGTGGTCAAATACTTGTTTAAAGACATAATCTCAGTGTTAGTTCAAATGCAGACTGTTTCAACAAACATTTATCAAAAGAGCATTTATTATCCGTAGAAGCGATGGTGTATTGACAACCTGCCAGAACCATCAATATCATCAATACTTGTGTGTCTCTCATAATTAGGATTATTAAGATCCCAAAAGATTTCAGATCAAAACTGTTACAACAAAATATTTACTAACAACTGCAAACTCGGCGATTTATTTAAATTATTCAAATACTTATTATTATTTAAAGAAAGGAATATTATAATAAACAACAAACGTTATACCATACGTTATTACATATGAAAATATAACCATTTTATTGAAAGATTTTCATTGAAAAAAACATGGTTAAGAATAATCACCTCTACATATATTCATCTATATCGCGATACAAGAAATTACAAAAACTTAAGACTAAAACACTACTGTCAGTAAGAAAAATGTTAGTTTACAAAATTCCTTCGAAATGCATCTTGCATATGCAGGTGACTCCGAAGTAATTTTGAAATGATGATATGAGCATTTCCGTGCGCAATATTTACGAGGTTTGTCTCAGCTAGAGGACAAGGTATTTGTGAAACGTAGTTACTTTTTATGACATTTTTTATCATTATGCAGTTCTTTTTTAACAGAGTCTTTAGACACTATAGATGAAGAAAATCAACAAATTCTCCGTAATTTGTTACGTTAAAAATGACACTTAGATTCAAGAGGACTTTGAATATTTTTCCTATTTGTATCAATATATCAAAATTTAACACACAATACATCAAAACGTAACTTAGGTAACAGTGCACTATTTGCCTTCTTTTATGTGTTTTTTGTAGCAAATGTCCAAACAAACATGAAATTTATCAGAAACAACATTAGAAATAATGAAAACATTAATATTCTGATTAATATTTTAAAGTGAAATTAATTAAAATCATTTTGCAACATAAACACAAACAGAGTTTAATTTTCTTAATAGGAACATAAACAGTAGAAAATAAATAGTTCATTTTATTTAGTTACACAATGTCGATGAACATGTATTTATATACAAAATGTTCTAATCAACAAATAGAAAATTCAACTGTTTAATGTATTCCACAATTCAAATCATGGTGAATTTGTAACCCTTTTACGGCTTTTCAAGTACAAACACTAATCATTTATAACATAAGTATGTTCATACATAATAACATGTGTTATTACTGCGAAATTCTATAAAGAAGTTATAAAAATGATTGATTTATGATGATGATTTCCTTCGCAACGGTTCATTATGTGTTGATGTGCATGTTTGAGATCAATCATGTATGGAAGGATGGTGATTACTGGGAACACAGAATTTTATTCTTTTGAAACGCAACGCGAAAGATTACGCTCAATAAAGTCATTATATGCATGCTTTAGGCAAAACATTTGCAGAATACAAAAATGGGATTCCCTCTTAATTTGATCTTACCACATGGTAAATATTTTCTATATATATCTTCCCTACGCACTTGACTAGGTTTTCCTTTAATTGAGTAGAAATGATAGATCAATATATTTGAATCAAGTGGAGGATTCCATTATTTATTTATTTATCTATTTGTTTATTTATTTGTTTATTTATTTATTTATTTATTTATTTATTTATTTATTTGTTTATTTATTTGTTTATTTTTCTTTTTTCTTTATCTTGTATTGTATCTCAGCTATAACCTAAAATGTACTACCAACTTTTTTTGCCCGCATACTATTCAAAGCTTTGCAATAAAGAGTGTCAGCTTTGAAACAGAATTCTTTAATATCACCACGTCTGTAAAACATATAATTTTCGGTTGTTAGTACTTACTTTTTTTTCCAGCGTCTCACAGATAATAACACAACACAGACATAGAGGCAGACAATGTGTTGTTGCTTATGTAAATTACCATGTACTTTTCAAACGTATCTGTTGGTCTTTTTGAACTTTCAAATATTTGAATATATCATTTTATTTTAAAACAACGTGACTTTAAATAGCTATTTAATTTTTTCAGTTGTTTCGTTTTTATTTGTTTATAAGTATTTTCATTTAGCCAAAGAAAGCAAATAATGTATTTTTACACAAAGTCGAGGGTTTAGCAGACATTATCGAAAAAGATAAATAAAAAATCCTAAAAGAACGCCCAAATACTAAGATATGATATAATATTAAGTATCAAACATGACAACAAACAACGTTAATTATACAAGAGTTACAAGAGTTTATTTCAAAGTACATTTGGGCAATATGCCCATGCATACACAGTACATATAACAAAGCATACAATACAATCATGAACGTTGTCGGTAAGTGTGAGATTCATATATTTATTTATACAGCAAACTTATTGCGTAGTTCATGAACAAAATATTATTATTCAACATAGAAAATGTTCAATTTACTATGTTATGCGGAGTTTAACCTGATTAAAAAAAATACTGAATAAGATTTATACATTTATTTGACATACCATAACATTATGTCAATGAACCTATAAAAATTATATTTGTACACACGCGCTTTAAAACATATAGTATATATAAATCAATATGAACACCCATCTTGAATTAGAATGGTTAGAAAATTTATCTATACTGTATCCAAGCTGATATATATCATAATTATTGTATTTTCTTCTATGACGTATGAGGAAATATTTCGGTGATCATTACAGTAATATGTTTCTCCAAGAAAGGATGGAACTCTTTATAGAAGCTATAGTTACAAATTTATGTTTAAGTTTTACAGCTACGTTATGCCATATGTCTCATGAGAGAAAACAATATATGGCCAATATATAATCCATGAGAAAGAAAAGACACTGCGAAGAAAGATGAATGACTTAAGAATATATGAATAAGTTTTGTTTACTGCAGGCAGTTTATGTTATAAATTATTTCTGCAAGTTGTTAGTTTTATATGAAGATATTTTGTTTGTGCCATTTTACTTGGTGAGCTTATTGGTTAATCAATTTTTTGTTTTGTTTGATTTCCTCGTCGATAGCTATTATTTCTTTTTCAGTATCATTTTGGTGATTGTGCAGTCCGTACTCTGCCTTGTGTCCTGTCCTGTTTTTGTTTGGAGTCTTCCTGCGCTCCTTGCCGCTGGGTCCTGTGGGGTTGCGTTCATTGAACCTCGCCTTTACTTGTTGATCGTGTTTATCAATTTTTTTTATATTTTGTTGTTGATGATTACTCTTTATATCGGAAATATTCCTCCGCGTTGAATGTTGTATGCCCCTTGCAACTGGCTCATCTTATATTTTATTCTATCCTGAAACAAAATATAATATACAATGTATTCACATGAAAAAAACATTTCTCAACACCTCGTATTTCTAAAGTTGAAGTATATTACCATTTACTTGCTTGTACTCGCCAATGTGATACTTTTATGTGTTATGTGAATGCAACAAAGGCTGGCTAAAGTCTTTATATAAGTTTACAGGACACAATTTTGAAACATTTTGTATTATTTAACAGGAATAATGAAATTGATTTGACTCTCAAAACATGCTGCTAACTTGTGTCGTGTGACAAAACAAACTGAAAATTACATTCTCAAGCTAATCATGTAATCCTTAAAAAATATTCCTTACACCAACGGAATAGCAGAATAATAGCCAAATAGCAAGTACATAATATAATGTACCTGACATCTACCATAATATTATGAATTGGATTAACAATTTTGAAATGGGTGAGATATTCGATTTAAATAGGTATATTATTCATAGCGTTCAAATGTTTGAAATAGAGAAAATAAGAATTCCCCAAGAAAGTCCAAAACGGCAAAATTGAAAATGTTGCAGGTTCTGTTCATGGACGTTGCTGTCAAGTGCAGACTCAAGAAATTAACATGATATGGTTGGATATATTTTTGTTTCTGTTGCACGAAGATACAGAGGAATGTTTGTTATGAGATTGATAGCACTGGACAGGATTTTATACTAATGTGTCTATGTTTTATAACAGTCAATATTGCAATCGTATTTTCAATCCAGACATCTCTTATATCAATATCCATAAAGAAACTGTTTATCCTTATCACCTCTTACTCTAAGCCGTGGTGAAATGATTTAACTCTGAGGCAAAACTAACTGTCAAACAAAATCTCTCAGACAACATGATTTGTTAAAGTTCATAAGATAAGTGATAAAAGATAAATAATGAATCAATTGACATCGGATAAAAATAGTGTTTGTTACAAATGTCATAATCGTTATATATATTGCTATTTTGTCTCAAATAATTTATACATATATCTAAAGTAGATATCTGCTTGAACTTAATATTAATTCTGCTCCGACCGGTGCTATGGGGTGGGGCATGGATGACATCTTGCATTTTCCAGAAATGTTCAGAGTGTTTCTAAGGTAGTGATCCTAACCAAGCCATTTAATAATGTCAATGTGATTTCAACTAAAAGTATATCAAATCACACTCACTTAAGACTTTTTAAACTTTGATGGTGTCAAATCAAATTAAAATAGATAAATAGAAACAAAATCCCTAAAGAACGCCCAAAGCGGTAATACTAAAAAGGTTGTATACTCGGTTAGATTGAGCCTATTGATTGACGTTAGTTGGTAGTGCAATGAACCGTTTACGCCCCTAGCACCGGTTGAAGCAGAAAATTCAAAATTAAGAAAAGTTAAATTTTTAATATAGAAAAATCCGCAGGTGTGTTCTTCGTTGGTTATCGTGGAACCTTCAATTTGACATGTTTGTGTCAAGAACACATCTAGAACACATCTAATCATCCTACTAATATAGATATATAGACAATGGTATGACTGTGGATATATATCATTTATAACTGTTACATTAAATAATTTGTTTGTTTTTTTCTTAACTACATCTTGCACAAGGAAAACATAAGCTGTGACATGATATTAAGTAAATGCATATTGACAATTTATCTCCAAATATTCCTTCCTGATTTAAAAGACATATTAACTGTCATTGTGACTTAAAATAGGCTTAACTTTTTGGTCGTTGGCACAGAAATATAGCGAATACGATCAAGAAACATTGCAACAAGTCTTTTTAATCTTTGTTCTCATTCTTCTTTTCATTTTTACGGCAAAATAGAAAAAATAAAAAAGATTCCCTAAAGAACTACTACGTTATACATTTCTATTTCTTACAACCATACAAGACGTTAGTGCTTTATTTGATACCCATATGTGTTTAACAACAATGTATTGCATTATTACAAATATTTGTAACGTGCTATGAACGTTAAATATCAATCGGTCTAAAACAAGGTCTTAATGATTCTCCTGCCTTGTTCGCGTTATTTCTAGAGGATTTAGAACTATTTTTGTAAGATACGAACACGTCTGGTTTAACAATGTATGATATTTGTAAAATATTACTATTGTTTGCAGACGATATGGTTTTAATTGGTAATTCTGTGCAGGACTTACAGTCTAGTTTAAACAAATTATATGATTGTTGCAATTACTTGACACTTCAAGTTAATATAGAATAAAAAGGAAGTTGTAGTGTTCCGTAAATGGGGTCCTGTTAAGCAAGAAGAGCGCTGGTATTATAACAACCAACCTCTTGAAGTAGTAAATGATTTAATTACTTGTGGTCGTGTTTAATTATACCGGTTCATTCGTTTTGCATAATTAGTACGTTATTGGAAAGGCGCTTAAAGCTTCAAACATACTTTTAAACAATATCAATAAATATGAATTAATACCATCGTTTTCTATGAAACTTTTGATGCATTTGTCGGTCCGATCTTAAACTATGCCTGTCCGATTAGGGGTTTCTCGAAAACAAAGGAAATAGAACGCGTGCACTTGAGGTTTTGCAAGTCAATCTTTGGAGTCAAACAAAGTACTAGTAATGCAGCCGTATATGGGGAACTAGCGGGATATCCGCTGTATATTATTAGTTATAAAGATTGTTGACAGTTTATATGGCCTTATATAAACGGCTGTTTGTAAATATAACCCGAGCCGCTAGGCGAGGGTTATATTGCAAACAGCCGTTTATATACGGCCATATAACCTATCAACAATCTTTATAACGAATTTATAATACGGCAAACATCATTTTTTAGAGAAAAAAGTAAGATTTCTTCATGAATCGACAACAGCCGTGTATATAAAACTATATAAACGTCACGATTATCCAATGAAAAGCGACGTTACAAACGTGCAGTATTATAATACAAGATATTATCAGATTATTAAGTATTGGTTACAAATCTTAACGACAGATAACATTATAATGAAACGCGTATATGAAGAATCGTTGAAAAGATGCCTAAATAGTAATACAGTAAGTTGGGCCGGCAGAGTCAAGATATTACTCAATCAGTATGGGTTTATGACGTTTGGGAAAATCAAGATAACGTTGATGCTAAACTCTTCCTACCTTTATCTAGACAACAGCTATTTGGCTGTTACGTACAGAGCTGGCGAGCTGATTTGCAAGCAAATAATGTTCTGAACATTTTATATGTATACCTTAAAGATGAGTTCGTCACGAGTGTAATAATCTTAATGTAATAAACTCTTAGTATTTACGTCAGTCTTTGACAAGAATACGCGTATCGGCACATAGGCTGCGAATTGAAACTGGTAGGCACGGTCGAAATCGTAAACGGTCCGAGCGAGTTTGTCAGATTTGTGATTCTCAAGAAATTGAGGATAAATACCACTTCACTATAATTTTCAAATCCTATGAAACCTTGCGTCTTAAATACATTAAACAATATTTTTACAGACGCCCAAATACGCACAAATTCGTACAATTAATATCTGCTAAAATAAAGTTATCACCAGAAACCTGGCGAAATATATTTACCAAGCGTGTCGTATTCGCACAGAGCTGCTTTATACAAAACAGTTATAATGCAGTTTAATTTCAAAGTTTGAAAATATATGTTTCTAAAGTGATAAGCAATATCAACTATAAATCGTTGTGGTTTTTTTGTCACGGCCTTAACCGACATCAACGTATTAAACATATATCTGTGGTCGACACTCCTATAGATTGTTGTCTTTTTCTCAGCAAACACCAAAAGTAATATTTTTATGGCATACACATGCATAATGTCTACTTTACTTAAACATATATAACTATTGATTGAAACAGATGCTGAGGACATGTCCATATTATCAACGACTATATGATATATATTCCGATCATTCTCAAATAGTACTTTTTTATAAATTGTTTTTCTTTACTGCTAAAAATAATATTTGATGTAATCAGTTTAAAAAAAATACTTCTAGAACAGGTGTTAATTTTATTCTAACATGTATGATTGTTCAATTGATAGAAAGTATTTGCTTACTTTATTTATGTTTATTTTCAAATTTGAGTTTTCTTTTTCTAAGTGATACTGGTCCCTAAGTACATATTTTCTAAGGTAATGTCTTAAGAATATACACATACTTATTTAGTCTTTAATAGATATAAACTTTTCTTAAACATTATTGATTGCTGATACAGAATGTTGTCAATCATAGTGACCATATGCCATGTATTTTGTATATGTATATTGTACATCGATGTACCATATGTTGTGTACAAGTTGAAAATAAAATCATTCTTCTTCTTCTTCTATGTCAACAAAGTCAATGTGTCATTTGACAATATACTGTATTTCACTTACCACACTTATCAACATAACGATTCGACGGGTTCATAACGTGACAGCTTTGGACTATCTTTTATATCTAATTTTGCAATTATTATAATTAAACAGTAAGCTTCTTAAATACCGAAACTTTGATATCAAGAGTAACTTTTTACTGTTAGAATGCAACACCGTCCTATATGAAGATAATTTCCACAACTTTATTTCAATTACATAATATATGTACACTGTATTTGACTTGTAATAATGTGAACTTGTGTAATCGATCATCATCTACAGTCATTTACATTGTATTGATGCTCTGACATTGATGCCCCTAAGTTATCATATCCATACGAAAATGAAGGCTATCGTACTCAACCAGCCCAGGAACGTTGTGGTGGCGGATCTGTGCTATGGTGAAGCAACCGATAACGATCATCAACACAGGACAATTGGTGAGGCATCCAGGGGGTGACAAACAAAATGAATGTGGAACAAGGAGCAACAAGCCATTTTAAATACTTGACAGTTTGGAATGTTACTTTCGTACCGACGTGTTGTTAAAACTAAAATGATTACAAATGTGCTTTCCATTAAGTACAAGTTTTCATCTTTTAACTCTAATATGTCTGGTCAAAGTAATTTCCTCATTAGATTGTAGATATTACCATATAGTAAGTTCCAATTACTTAAAAATACTACAGCATGATTTCTATTATATCACACAAAATGATTGATGTTCACAAATTATTACCCTCTGGTTATTTCCCTTATTATTTTCTATCCATCCTGGTTATTTCCCAGACAGTCTAGCAAATTGAATATATGCTTAGATAATAGTTTTTCTTGGTAGTCACAAAACGAAATTGGTAATGCAGCTATTTCACACTTTAATTGTAACACAATTTACGCTTCGATTTTTAAATCTCAAACATTGAACATATGTTTTATTTTGTATATTTATCTTTAAGCAAATGGCAATAGATACTCAACAATGATTTGTATACTCCACAAACTGTAATTCAGCCTTGACATTAATCGGCTTATGTAGCGTAAGTCATAAAATAAATGTATCAAAGGCTGTAAAATATAGTTTCACATAATGTAAAATGACAATTTCTTTGTGTTCTTAGTAGAAGTTACGGCTTATATATCTACATAGAGTGCTTTAGTATATTTTGCAGTTGCACAGTGCAATATCATTACAAATGTTTAAAGTGTTAAAGTCGAATACGCTCGATTAAAGAGGAGTAAACATATGTTATATGTTTTAAGTTGGATATCAACAGCTTGTTATTATAAAAGGCCATTATGAAACGCTAAAGTTAATTAATCTATTCATAACTGATAAATATAAGTTACTCTAAAATCAATTGGATTACTATTAACCATTATGTGCCACTGTTAGCAAGTTCGGTAATCATATATACCTTATACCATCCTTTTGAAAAAAAATCTATTTGTTGTTGGTAAGAGACAGTGGTAAAGTATAATGGAAATCTTTACTTGTTAATATTGATGTAAAGAGGTTTTAACTCTAAACCAATTAAGATTTACTGATTTTAAATGCTTCTTTAATGTGTAGACTTATCTGCGAATGTTTCTATATTCAAAAATACAATAGCAATGTTAAATTCAGCTTGCGCTTTCAATACTGTCAATGAACAGACGACTAAATCAAACCAAGTCTGCAATATTTCAAATTTTGCCGTTTAGGGATTATATTTCTCGCTATTTCATTGAAGACTTGTTTTAATCTTTCATATCAATGTTGTCGATATATATTTGAAAAGAATTTTAAACGCGTTGACCCTTGTAAAAGTGTTGTCAATTAGTCAATTATCTTTCATCAAATTAAAATGTATAGTACATGAAATTGGTTTTAGATGCACCTTGTAAAAGGTTTAAACACGATATTCGGATTTTGTATGGAGGTTAAACTTTCTCCTGTCTATGTTAAAAGAATATTGTATGATGTGTGAGTTACATACTATTAACCTCGTTAACATTTGTAATTTGTTATTTACCTTATATTTACGTGTATCGTGTATTGAGTGTAATAAATATATCTTGAAATCTTGATGAACAGTAACACTCTGGGAATACTTCCGCTTTCCCTTTTTCAATAATGAATATATCACTCATCAGCAATTTCTATGAATATGTCATATCTACAAATAAGATAATGTTAATTGGAAATTATTGTTGCTTTGCATCTTTCTGTTTATCTGTTTATGTCTAGCGATATTAACAGCTCAATGTAATTTATCTAAGAATTAATGATGTTTCATGTTTCTGTAATATGACTTGTGTCTAAAAATATATTATTATAATAATAGTCTCTTTATAAACGAAACCATGTTCGGATTATATTACGACCTGAGTAAGTATGTTCAATTAAATAAGATAAATATAAAAATGTTTAATTATTCAAAAACTCGAAGAACTACGTCATATATTAAGAAATATAATCTTTGATTTCAACGCCAATGCTTTTGTATGAGTTGTTTCCGTTCGTAGATATTCCTGATTGTGAATTATATTGTTGAAACAAACAAAAAGGATAACATTGAAAAAATTTAAAATATAAATCTAGCATGAATAGCTGAATAGAACATGTGATGTGAAAAATTGAATAAACCTGGAATCTGAGTCATTTAACTTATGTGAGATACCTTCTTTATCTTGCGAATAATTTCCTAATAATTATAAATAAAGAAAACATTAACTTTATATTCATTTGAATATATATGTCTGTAACAATATTTGCAGTATGCTTGCAATTGTATGTTTCGTTTTGTTAAAAACACGTGGTATAGTGTACGGTCATGGATTTTTAGCAGTCGATAAATCTGGATTAAAATGTGGTTCCATTAGGCTTGTGCTTGGAATTTTTGGATTAAAACGTATGTAACCATTTATTCTAATGCCTAATGATGCAAATAATAATCTAATAAGAAGAGAAAAAAACGAAAACCAAAATCACCATTATTTAGAGATACATGTGGTTTATGTCATGGTCAGTCAAGCGATTTGAAAGCGCGGTGTATACACAATACATCGAGTGCAGACAAAAGACAGTGTAATCTAAATGATAGTTTATTTAGTTTGAGTGAACTTGAAAACACAATACCCTCCACACCTCTATATAGTAATTTAAATTTGTCCTCTCCAAGCCCTAACCAGTTGTTGATCTTGGCACAGCAAGGACTTGCGCAACAATTAATGTATGTTTCACCGACTGCTACACAACCCCCGGCATGGGCCATCGATCTGATAGAAGAGGTCAAAGCGTTAAAAATATCTTCGCAAAAAGTTGAATCTACCCTCAATCAGCTTACAATCAAAATGTCAGATGTAGAAGTCAAACTCTCTGGACTCACTAAACAAGTAAATGATATTGAAACATCGTGCAAATTTTTGCATCAGGATGTCGAACAACACATGCGCAACATTCATCTTTTAAAAAATGAACAGTCCAAATTTAAGAAATGGAATGCTGATCTTGAAAAATGAAAATTTGCAGTTAGATATTCAAACTCGGTCAATGAATGACAATCTTATATTTTATGTAATCGCGGAAACGCCATCTCCACTTGTAAACAAAGGTGCACCAGTAGAGGATTGCCGCGCTCTTGTCAAGGAATTGATCTCTGACAAACTTAGTATTGACAGTACATCCATTAATTTACCAAAGGTTCACCGCCTGGGCGGCAATCGAGCCAAGACACCGCGACCAATCGTGGTCAAATTCGGAAATCCCGACAAACGCGAAACGATCCGCAAAAAATCGTTCGACAAGGACGTCAAGGAGAAACTTAAGACCGCCTGACAAGGAGTGGGGGTACAGCGCCCCCAAGTTACACGTGATGCCAGAAAGATGTTTGGTGACCTTATCGATGGATACGAACGGGCCGGCAAAACGGTACGTCAACAGAGACGTTAGCTTTACGTAAACGGAAAACTGACCAAAATCTACTTGAACAACAAGGTTATCGACCCGCCAGCCTTTATGATGCCTGTGAAAAACTAAGACTGTCAAAAACATATTCAAATTTTATCATGGAATGTTAAAGATCCTGTAACACATTTTTTTCATGGTTTTATTTCATAAATATGACGCTCAAATTAAGATTTGTCAATCTTGTAAGTTCAAATCAGCATTATTTATAAAGATATTACCCAATTTAACATTTTGTGTAAATAAAGGGAGGTAATTAGAAATTTATTTTCTATAAATTCCAAGTCAAATTTTCCAATAAGAAATGAATGCATGTAACTTATTCATTAAATATAATGTGCACAAATATTTGCAGTACACATTTTACATATTCTTGGATGTTTGAAAATTGTTTTATTTGCATAATTATATACATATATAATATTTTCCAAGTGTGTGATACATACAGTAACAATATCAATCACAAAACATACAGGATCTTTAACGGTCTAGTTAGAAAAATAAGTGACCCAGACTTCTTAGAAATCCTTAATCAATACGACATCATTTTGCTACAAGAAACATGGCTTAATAAAAATGTGCATTTTAATCTTGATATACAAGGGTGTATAGGTGTCCACTTGCATGGAAATAAAACACGTAATATTACCAAAGGGAGATACAGTGGTGGACTTTCATTATACTATAAAAACATATTCAAAGATAAAATATCTGTGTTTCACCAACATCAAAATGGTATTATGTGGATAAAATTATGTAAAACTTTGTATAACACTCACTTTTTAACAGACTGTTTAATAAAGGGGAGTACTCAGAAATATGGGGCAAGGGGATTATTGTACCAATCTTTAAAGGAGGGAACATAGATGATCCAAACAAATATAGGGGTATATGTCTTATAAATATACTAGGTAAAATATATGCAAGTATTATTAAATAGAGTCACAAAATGATCGCAATTAAATGAAAAATTTAATGATCATCAATTTGGCTTCTAAAAGGGTAGAACAACTACGGATTGTATCTTTTTATTACACCCAGTCATCGCAAAATCATTCAGTTGTGGCAAAAAAAATTACACAGCTTTTGTAGATTATGAAAAATGTTTCGACAAAATAGATAGAACGTTTCTATGGCATAAACTTATTTCTGAAAATGTCAGTTCAAAAATTGTTAAAGCTATGCAATCTATGTATAGTGTAGTTAAACAATGTATTCGATATAAAAACCAATACTCAGACTTCTTCGAATCTCATATTGGGGTCAAACAAGGAGACCCAAGTTCTAGTCTAATGTTTTTATTCTTTATAAATAATATCGTCGAAAATTTAAACACAGACATCGAAGGAATATATTTAATCTAGACGAGCTAAAACTGTTCATTTTACTGTTTGCCGATGATTCGGTACTTTTGCAAAACACTCAAAATGCACTTCAAGATTTACTAAACAAACTAGAAGCATTTTGTGATACTTGGAGCCTAAAAATAAACACCGACAAAACAAAAATAATGATTTTCGAAAGGGGCTGTCATACACAACATAATTTTATTTTATGTGAACAACAATTAGAGGTTGTTAAATCCTTCAAATACTTAGGAACACACCTATTTAAAAATGGTTCTTGGTACAGAACGCAAAGCAGGATACCACAGTACGCATCATATGCTTTACATAACTTGTTCATTATTTTCAACCAAGTAGAATTAACCAATAAAGATAAATGTAATTTGTTCGATTGCCTAGTTGGATCAGTCCTAAATTATAATGCACCAATATGGGGAGATCACGAATCAAAAGCTATTGAGTTGATACATTGTAAATTTTTTACGTAAGGTGCTTGGTGTAAAAAAATCTACAAATCTAGAAGGGCTATATGGTGAGGTTGGAAGAGTACCTATGAAAATATATAGAAAACTATTAATGATTAAATACTGGATTAAAATATTGACATCTTCCAATGTATTAATAAGAAAGGTTTATTATATGTTGTCAAATGATGCTAATCAAAATATTACATATAACAACATGAATTGGGCTTATCAGATAAAACATATTCTAGAGGAAATAGGATTAGCTGACATATGGATTAATCAAAATAATATAGTCATTCCTTATTATTTCTTCAAACAAAGAATCCTTGATATTTATAAACAATCTTGGTACACTAATATCAACAACTCTAAAAGATTATCTTCATACTGTCTATTTAAACATACTTTTAATTTTGAAAAATATCTAGAAAGTATAAATGAAAGAAAATACCAAATAGCATTATCTAAATTTAGATTGTCTTCTCATCAACTAGCAATCGAAACTGGAAGATACACAAGTGTCGATAGACAACTTCGAATTTGCCAAGAATGTAATATGCGCATGATTGAAAATGAGTATCATTTTTATTAGTATGCCCGAAATATCGAGAACTAAGAACCAAATACTTTAAACCATATTATTGTAGATGGCCATCAATCCAAAAGTTCATAACCCTATCATGTGAATCCTCAAAAAGTATTACCAATGTTGCTAAATTCATATATTCTGCCTTTCAACTACGAAATACCAATAACAATGTTTAAATACACTGGCGATATATTTAGTATTTTATACTATTATACTATATAATGATCAAAGAAACGCAATTTTTTATAGTTAATTTTTTATATACTGCTCTAGTCACAGCTGCAGATAATTTGTATTGTTTTTTTTTTTTTTTTTTGACAATTGACTGAATGTATATGTTATCGATATACTTATCCCTTTTTGAATTGATCACGTTCTTCTGTTAAAAATTTCATGTCTGTATTTCTTGCATTGTATGGCTTTGTATGTATGTAAACACATATCATGCTAATAAACTACATGTATATGTTAAACTATATGTTATCAAACTGCAACCTAACAAAGTATAGTTCAATAACACTGTATGTTCATTTAGTTAATTGAATTGTTATATATTGAATTGCAACCAAAGTCTTTTTATGTCTTATTCTCGATAATAAACTTGTCAGGATGTTAAGATATTGCTCTTGAAATGTAAGATTGGATAAGATATTTATTGCCTGCTTTGAATTTATTTTATGCAATCGCATGCATGATATAAACTTCCCATTTGCTTTCATTATCATATTAAACAAAACTTCTTTGGAAATATCTGAATTACACATTTTATTGAGATTTATTTGAAACAAAATGAAATACTTTTTCGTTTGTGTCATAGAGACAGCGTTATTCTAAAGAAAATACTTTCACGTACTACGTCAATTGTGTTGGTGCTTCGATTTTAAATACATCTACAGAATAAACTTAAATACTTTATGTTTTTATCTTCTGTTTTGTATATTTCTTTAATGTGAAACAAGTGTATGTATCTATCTAATATGATGTTGTCCAAAGAAACAGTTCATTTGTATTTTATTAATTTTTGTATTTAGTATTTGTCGGGAGAACATATCAATATCGTTTAAGATATGTGGATTTTAATATTCCTTTGCTTAAAAACCTAAAAAAACATTTGAAGATAGAACAGTTCTTGTAACTTTTTTCAAAAACTGTTAAAATCAAAGTGTTCAATGTGACTTAGAACATTATGTCTTTTAAGCTGAATTGATTTATGTCACATAAAACAGTATATAAATAACACATGGGTTTGTGGGTAACAGTAAAAATATCATCTCGAGGAAAATACTGTTACCCGAGGCGTAGCCGAGGGTAACAGTATTTTACGAGGGATGATATTTTTACTGTTACTCACAAACCCATGTGTTATTTATTTTATTACACCGAACAAAAATACTGCGATGATCTGAAATTGTCAACTAAATCTAACTGTAAAAAAAATAATCAAGAGTAACAATAACTAAACTGTCCTTACCTTTTAAGTTTTAAGTGTACTTTAGGCCTACTTGAGAAGTTTTCTTTTTCTTTTATTCTTTATGCAAGTGATTACATCTACAAATCATAAACATACAATAAGCTAGGTTTTATTTAGAAAACAAAACACTAACCTATGTACACGGTTATGATCTGTGAAATCTGATCCTTCTGTTTCAAGAATATTCTTAGCATGGTTTTTGACAAAATAACGATGATATCCCATGTCTGTCCACCATATCTGTGACGTTTCACTGATTAAAATTGTAAAATAATCCTTTGTTGCATGCTTAAATCGTCTGCATGTTCCAGTGTGACACATAATTATTTACATTGCAAGTACTTCCGTTGAAAACGGATGTTAACTTTTTGACTATTCAACAAAAAGATATTTTATACACGAAAAGCACACCAGGGTGCGGATAACTAAATTTTATGGGTGTCATAGTTACTCCAGAGAAGAAATTGATATCCTATCGGGGTTTAACGTCGAAAATAAGAATGAATCGAGAAAAAAATGGCGGCCATTTTATTTCATTTCATTTAGAAAATAGACCACGTGACCAGATTTCATACTGTTAAAAAATAATGTTACCTATGTAACAGTACAAAATTCTTAGTCACGTGGCACACAGTAAAAATAACTCCCAGAGGCCTATGGGAAATTAGCATTTCGAAAAAAGTGAGGGGTAATAATATGTTTTATCTCTAAAAGGCTGCCAAAAATGTTCTCACCTAATTATCTCTTGATTAGTAGTCTTTGACACCATACTATTTCTTAGACCATATGCATCGCAATTTTATTAAGATCCTTTGATCGGTACATTATTAAATTACATTAAAACAATAATTTAAATAAATAAAGATAAAATACCCACATAAATTTTGTAGACATTTTTTATCTATTTTTATAACATTAGCCATTACAATTCTATACCTTCAAAGTGATTCAATGTCTGGAAAAACAAGCTGTAGCCGTAAACGGGAATAAAGAAATTTCAAATCCTCTAAAATGCTGGAAATGTCTTTCAAAAAAATTTTTCATGATATTTCAAAAGATAGTCAAATTCAAATTCCTTCCAGAAGTATGAAGTAGTAGTAATTGTTTTGGAATGCGTTTTACACGTTCTGCTTGTGTTAGTCAGAAGTTTTTCTAATTGTAGGTATGAAAAAATTGTTGCTGTAACTTAAGTAAGCAATGAAAACATATCTGCTAGGAAAGACCTTAAAGGTAGAAGAAGGAATGATTTATATTTGAGAAATGTCATATTTAAGTTGTTCGTGTACAAAAAATTACAAATATAATACTATATGAATATACATTTAGAAATTCAAAGACAAATTACAAGACAAACTACATAAACGTATGAGAATTTTTTTTTCTTCTGACTTCGGTATAAAATGTTTTACTTTAAACTAATCTGTAAGCTATAAAACAATAATGCATTCTAAACATATGTTATATAAAAGCGTATAATATCTATAAATTTTGCTACTTTTATTATAAAGAAAGAATTTCTCATTCATAAGTATATTATTCAGGCGAAAAGCATCTAGCATGTTGTTTATCATTACTTTCAATTTCTAAAACTCATATTTGCCTGTTTTAAATAAACAAAATTGGTTCCTGGGACGTAATGTGACTTCTTTTAAAAAATCTTTAGAACATATAAACATGTCCTATTAACGAATTTATATGATAAAATTGTATGATCACAGTTGTTTCCTTCCGAAAATACACATCCGAAAATGCTTGCAAATCATGATCAGTTTTACTTGTTGTTTAGTCACATGCAGTTAATTCACAGAACTTAAGAATAAAATGCCAATGATTGGAGGAAATCAATGAACACATAATATCATTTAATACTTACATTACGTATTATGTTAATATATGAAATAAACAGCAAACGTTGTATAACAAGTTAACTATAACATGGTGGGTGTTCTACTATCACGTGATTTAATGCTATGTTTTGATACGATAATTTAGATTTAGAACAGTTTGTTGCACATGCCCCACAGGTCACGTGACATTTTTAGTAGTAAATCTATAGAGGAAAAGTTGCCTTCACTTCCAATACTAAGTCTTCTTATCATGTGGAAAAAAATAACAATAAAATACCTTTATACAAAAGACGAAAATAATTAAATGATAAGTATCTTTTTGGAGGGATAGCTGATTATATTTTAGAGTAAGGGGAGAACTGCCAGGGGAGGAAATGGTTTATGGGAGAATCGTCAGGGTGGTGACCTGGTTAGGGGGAGAATAGTCTGCCATCATTTTTATTCATGATTTTTTGTTCTCCCTTTGTATATGTTAGTGTTTATTAAGTGAAATTTTAACAAACAAGAACCGAAAACGAAGTGACCGTAAGGAGTGATCCCGGTTCTTAATTGTTAAAATGTTCACTTAATAAAAACTAACTTATACTTAGTGTAAGATCCTGTATGTTGTAATTGAGGTTGTATACCACATTTAGTGAAATTATATATACATGTATGTTTATAATTATGCTTATAAAACAACTTTCAAACATCGACGAATATGTAAAATATGTACTGCAAATATTTGTACATATAATATGTAATCATTAAAATATATGCATTTATTTCTTATTGAAATATTTGACTTTGACATTTTATTACCTCCTTTTATTTACATGAAATGTTAAATTCGGTAATATCTTCATAAATAATGCTTTTTGGAACTTATAAAATTGATAAATCTTAATTTGAGCATCGTATTTATGATTTAAAATCATATAAGATTTGTGTTACAGGATCTTTAACGATTTATCAATAAGTCTATACCATAAATGTATTGTACAGTGTCCTTTTCTCGGAGAAACAATGGTTCCTACCATATGAAAAACATATGTTATTCATGTGTATCAATATGAAAAACATATGAAAAACATGTGTCTGCACCATATGTAAAACATATGGGGTACTTTTCCTGGAGACACCATATGTTTCTACCATATGTAAAACATGTGTAAAACATACGTTTAACATGTGGTGCATTTTTACCTGTGTACTCAGATATAAGCAAATTTCGTATTTTTGTGCTTTATGCCCATTTTTTGTTATTTTTCACAATAAGAATAATTATTTTGAAAAAAAAAGAAACGCAGCGAGCGAATGATTTGACATTTTGCACACTTGTTATTGGTCTGGATCAACATCAAGTTGAATAAATATCTTACAAAGTATTTCTTGTTCCGTCATGTCAAAAAAAACCTAAATGAAATCCCTTTAAACAGTTTAAATCATTTCAAAAGGTGTAAATTAGCTTAACAAGTCAGCAAAGAATGATCAGTGCACATTATTACATAGATTATGTTCATTCGTATCGGACACATCCTTACTGCCATAGCTTTTCAAACGATTTTAAATTAATAATTTCTTTTATCACATGAACACTTTAAATCACGAATAATTATCTTTTTATGTTTGACTATAAAAAAGTGTGAAGGGCAGATGTTCAACATGCTCGGTTTTATATAATCAATTGTTCAGGATTTCTGTAAAAGATTCTTTACGCATAATTCTATACACCGGAGACGTGAACATCTGGTCCAAGATTTCCTGTAAACCAATTATAAAGCCCAATCGAAAAGCCACGCAATTATATTATGTTAATCAATGTGCAAAACAAAACAATGAAGTAATTCCGATTGCACTATCTTATGATTTTTAGCTGAAAGGATAATGTTTATTAGAAATACAACCTTTCAATTCCTACAAATGATGAATAAAATAATTATGCTTTTTGAGATTAGCAGAAACATCTAATCACAAGAAATATTAGAAACTGGCATGATAATCTATTGAAAAAGAAACAATGGCGAGACTTGGTAACATAATCCTTTGTTATTTTAAAAGTAAATTGCTTGAATTGTTTTATGTCAAATTTGAGATCTAATTTGCTCTTCGTGCAAATCTAACAAACAGATAAAAGAAATAAATAACATTCACAGCAGAAATGTCAGTGTGAAGATAGAAATTCAAGATTATTTATTATGTCCATAATTGTGAGCACAGAGAGGTAGTTGAAGTATTATAAGACATATCTGTATGATACGTACTTATTTTGAAATCCATAGAAAGGGTATCGCTGAAAAAAATGGCTTCAGCTTTTAACGGTTAATTTTGCACACAGAGTATCTTGTTAAATTTGTTATATTTCTTGCATTCAAATCTCATTACATTTCCTAGTGAACACTTTATTTTACGTAAGAACCTAATGAGTTTATTTTACACAATGTGTGGTTTTAAGTTCTGTCCAAAATAACGAGAAAAAAATATCAGAACTTATCAGGTACCCTCAGTTTATGATGTTCAATAAGTGTTAAATTTATTATATGATTATTGATGCGTTCAATTGATATAATGTTTATATTCATTATATACTTTTGCATATTTATTAAATATTTATAAAAAAAAATAATTGCCTTACCGACTGCTTAGATGCTGGTGTTAGACACTATGTTTGCTTATCAAAATACGACAGGTTTGTTAAGAAACACATACATCTTAAAGTGTTCAATTTTTTAACATTAATAACCCTACAAGATATTATTACATTAAATGTTATGCAAGCTATGCTAACATTTCTATTTGACTGCATGGAAAACTAAGAACTAAAATATGCAAGTTCACCAGTTTTTCTTCGGCCCAGTATCTTTTTTAAAAATACTTCTTGTTTAAACTTACCCCCGATATGCAAAAAAAAAAATAAAGAAAAGTTAAAAGAGACTTGATTACACCGATCGTCAATCATTTCTCATTTGTTTATAAAGATTTCCCACACACTCTCATACTCAGGAGACAGGAACATCTGTTACAAAGTTTTCTGTAAATTAATTTAGACTATTGAACACGATTAATCATACTGGTTTATATTAAATTTGAAAAAGCATCATTTCAAGATCGGGTCAGGTTTTCACAGAAACTAATCCTATCAAATAGTGTTAATGATTATGTCCATCCAGAATTTGTATTGAAATATCGTTTAAATTGTTCTATAGATAGAGTGTTTGGTTATTCCCGCATTAATGACTTTACACATCTGCGGATGTTTCTAAATTCAAAAATTCACCATTTTTGTGTTTAAATCTTGAATTCTGCTTAAGCCGGTGCTAGAGGGCGTAGACGGTAACTTTTACTTTCCAGTACCGCCCATGAACAGGCTCAATCAAACAGAGACTGCAACATAATACAATTTTGCCGTGTTGGGCTTTCTTTAGAAATTCTGTTTTTCACTATTACATCAATGAACCAGAAAAAATATTCTCCGCTGAAATGTAGTTTAAGACATATTTATCGATTTCCCATTTCATTAGAATGTTATAATTTTAACGTTTAATTTTTCTGGTATTGCAGTTTAATATCACGGTTTATTGTTTAAATGCTTTGTAATTAAACACAAGGCCTAACTGCGTATTTTAGCTTTATTATACAACATAGAAGCTATTAAAATTGGTACACTAACAAAAAGAGCGACATTTACTTCTGCTTAGCCATTTGTCAACATGTAAAAAATTTAATTTTCCTGCTCGAGAATAGCGATTACTTTAGCTATACATTTTTCATGACAAGTGGACGCTTTAATCCTCTCTTTCCGTGAATTTTCGTTGTAGTATAAAAAAGAGGAAACGCAGTTAGTACATTGAACGGGATTAAATGATAGAATAATTTACTTAATAGATATAATTTTTTTTGTTCAAATTTTAATTATGAATCTGGAAAACAATTTGTATGTACTGACATGCATCGTATCAAGATATGTATAGAACAAGTATTTAGTTCATTAAATAAGGTGATTATGTCTTATTTACTTTGCAAAGCACATACTTTTATGGCAGCACTCTTTGGACTTGTGCGCTTCCATTGACTTTTTGCACTTTTTTTGACTCGCTGTTCTTTGACTTGCTGATTGATTTCTTGGACTTGCTGCGCTATTTCAACGTACTATGTTATTTGATCTTGCTGTGTTTTAACTTGAATATTAAAATAAGATTGGCTAAACTTCTTGGCGATAATGTGCTTCTTGTAGTCGCTGTCCTACTTGAACTGGTCGCACACTATTGCCTTGCTACACTATTCAGACTTGCTGCAAAGTCTGGTCTTGCTGTACTTCCGGCCTTTATGTTCTACTGATCTTGCTGTACTATTCAGGCTTGCTGCAAATGTTGGTCTTGTTGCACTTCCGGCCTTTATGTACTACTGATCTTGCTACAATATTCAGACTTGCAGAAATTTCAGGCTTGCTGCAAAGTCTGGTCTTGCTGCACTTCCGGCCTTTATGTACTACTGATCTTGCTTCACTATTCAGGCTTGCTGCAATCTGGTCTTGCTGCACTTCCGGCTTTATGTTCTACTTATCTTGCTGCACTATTCAGGCTTCCTGCAAATTTTGGCCTTGCTGCACTTCCGGCCTTTATGTTTTACTGATCTTGCTTCACTATTCAGACTTGCTGCACTTATTTGACTTGCTACAGTATTTGCCTGTCTTGGCAGCTTAGACTTGCTACACAATCTAGACTTGGTTTGTACTGGAACGCTTAAATCTTATTAGACTTGTTTTGTTGCAGGTAAGCCAGAGCAATGTTTTCACAGCAATATACCAATTAATTCAAAGTTTCGAAGGAAATATATAATTTAAAATATATATGAATTTTCATTTCGTCAAAATGAACTTATTTTCTACTTCGTAAAGATTAACAAATGGAAAGATTTTAATATTCTGATGTTTGTATCACAATTTAATGCAAAAGCTCGTTGTCTTTGCCGATTCCTTAACTACCAACATTACATGAAAACAGACAGTTTTATAGACATTATTTGTACACGGAGGTAATTAAAACGATGTTCCTCCATTTAAAAATTAGATACAAAGTTTTTGACAAAGCATCAAGTTTAGAATGGGTCCCGAAGTGTCAATCTGATGTATGTGAATGTTTTATGTACTTGTACTGTTCACAGTAAGTCGTCAATAAACCAGCAAATCATGCTTCTTATTCGAAATCATATAAAACTCGGCTGCTTCGCAATTTGAATCCTGCAAAATATGCTATAATGAAACACCGTGATAATAAATTTTCTGCCTTAACAACAGTTTAATTGCTATAAAGTACTTTTGATTCCGCAATTAAGCTTATAAAGTACGTGTGTACCTCTATGAAAACAAAATTTCTTAATAATAAATGTTTAATACATCAATCTTGATAAATCCATGAATATTGCAATAAAAATAGTCCTAGTAAATGTTCGTATTGCTCAGATATTCTCGAGTGTTTGTCTGCATCATTTGAATGAGTTCAACAAAAGTATGTAGAATTTTTTATTATTACTAAAAAAAACTTTTAAATCATTTCTGATTGACTTTTTAGGTGCTATATATACATGTGTTCTGGAAGCAAAAAAAAATAGTAGAAAACATGTGTACTTATAAACATACTCTACTTGACATAGGGTATATCTTTATTCCTACTCTGCTGAATCATATTCAAATATTTAACGTAAAACGCAAAACAGCAACTTTTTTAGGTTTGAAAAGTAATAGTGTACACAGTAACTCAGTTAAATACTTTAACACATCTCTACAATTATACATAAAATGCATAAATCTATTCAATATGTTCCATTTATTATTTTAAAATACGGCTTCATATGAGTATGCGTAATGGCCTGCACAAACTGATTAACAAACAATGTCTTGCTAAAATATATAAGTTGGACATTGCATTTCAGACGGAAACTTTAACAAGTGCCCTCCGGTACAATGCAACATACATACAATAATGCAAGCTGTACTTAGTAATCCTGTTGAAACCTTGGTTTAATAGAATTATACCACTGTCTAGACCCTCTGGCAACTATGATATTGAACAAATGTGTTGGTCGATTAGAATTATCTATGCCTATATTTAGAAAGAAATGCATCTTTTTATTAAGGGTGAGCACAGACTAACGACACAGTGCAAATGTTTCCTTTGTAATGCACGAAAGGTAAGTTGGTTTTAATAACTCGGATTTCAAATAAAATTCAGATAGTTTTTAACGAGTCTTTTCATATTATTCTTTGATTTTCTGTTTCTCTGTCCCTACAAAATTTTCAATTTGGCCGGGTTAAGTCTACCCAACTTATTGTTTATTGAAGTAAAATTGACGCTGACGTTTTCTATATATCATTGAGGATTTATATAAATTATAAAAATGCAGCCGTAATTAAGTGATCTATAAAAAGTGTGATATTGAAGTTTATCACATTAACCGCGGTGCAGGAGTGTAATAAAGCCATTTAATAAAAACGATATTACACTAGTGTAATAACACTTTGACGTGACGTCATTTGCGCTACATAGAAACATAGCGTTAAAGCGCGCTAATGTTAGCGTTACACTATATACGCGTCATTGAAAAAATTACTCATTTTAACAGTTTACTGTTCTTATTTAAATATGTGATAAAAAGAATATTATATTCGTGCAGATTCAATACTAAATTTATTGAACTCGTTGAATAAAACAATATTATGCTCGCCAGAGGCTCGCATAATATGATTTTATTCAACTCGTTCAATAAATTTAGTATTAAACTACACTCATTCAATATCCTCTATATCTCTATTCAATCCTCCTTACACTTATAACATACGTTTTGTCTGACATATTCTCTGACCACTATAATGAGCTTTAGATTTCCGCCAGTTGTGCATTCAAAGCACGTTTATTTTTTATCTTAGCAATCATTGTTATTTCTTACAGAAGACGAGACGCAGTAATAACACTAATTTTATAGACAGAAGCGCGTTGGGTTAGATCTACTGTAAAACAATATGATTTGACAAAGCCATTCCTCTCCTTTCCTCTGACTGTAAAAAATGTATTTGCAATAGCTAATATTTGGTTTATTTTTTATTTTATTTTATTTTTTTATTATTTTTTTTTGGGGGGGGGGGGGGGTATTGGGGTGTCATGAACACGTTTATACAGTATGGACAGTACTCTATGATATATTTAAATTTATATAAAATCCTGTAAAACTATAATGAATTTTCTAAATTCGAAATGAAAAGAAAAATATCAAAATGTGAAATGTGCTTGTCAAGGCTATTTAATTTTATTTTATTATATATTTATAAACTAAATATTGACAAATATTGATGAAATAAAAATTATTTTCATTTTCCGTATTTTCACTGTAAAAACAAATCACTGCAATAAAACATATTTTCGTATTTTCACTGGTGTCTTGCCAGACCACTTTCTGCTAAATTCAGCCAATATACAAAAATTTAAGGGAAAGTCTTTCAGATTGAGATGTAATTTACAAGAAATTAAAGTTTTTTCTTGTAGTATAAAAAATCATCATATTTCACTCATGGCTACCGACACTCATGAAATATTTATTTTCATACCACTCGATGAAAATGAAATTTAATAATTTCTGTATTTGTAGTAAAACCTTGAAAATCCACTTTTTTCAAAAAACATCGTTAACATTCATTATATATATAAACAGTGTATGACCGTATTGCATAATTGCTCCAAATGTATGCTATTTTAGAAATTTTTATGACGTATATAATTTTCATCTAAGTTACAGTTAGAGTGTTGTCTAGCTCCCCTAAATATGGTTTTGCATTCAAAGGAAAACAAAAGGAAACGATAGAAATATACTGTTTTACTCTGATTGTTGTTTTTTGCTTTTTGTTTTTTTTTGGGTTTTTTTTTTCATTTATTTACCTTAAAAATCATGTGCTGGTGTATACATGTGAAAAGTGATAAAAAGTCTGACGTCACAGAAACATGCACTTTGTCGTAGAGCTGCGACATTTACTACGACGTCGTAGGCTACGACATACTTTCATGAAAGTGTCCTTAACATTCTGCGACATGTCTGCGAAAAAATATCATGCTGGAAGTGTTGTTAAGCGCTGATCAAACGGACATGCAAAAGAAAACAATAAAATTAAATGAATTGCCTTTTAAGAAACTAAAAACACATTTTTATCAATTATCTTATTTCCGACATTACGTCGCTCATGATAAATTTTGTAATATCTTTTCTTCTCTGGCTTAACTTTTTTACTCTAACGAATTTAATTTCATTTCAGTCATAATTCACAAGCAATGAGCTTGATGCTATTCTGTTTTATCATCATAGTGAATATGTATATATTGTATGAAATGCAGTATACTGAATTAAGGAACACTTCTTTACTTCTTTAAACAGTTTATTTTCCTAGATAACGACATTACTATTCAATGACTTTATCAAATATAGTTTATATTTTAATGATAAATGATTAAAATGATCAGTACTTTTCTTACATCAGTTGTTAGAAGTGAAAATAAAATACAATCAGTGTTACGAGGAGTGTCTGCAAATTCGTTTTGACAGCATACTCTACACTTTATGCTTTTCGTACCTTAAAGATAAATTAACTGTCACTTCGAATTATGGCGTCATTTGGTTTACGTTTACAGACGTGGAAACCTGGCATGTTTGGTGTAAAATGATCCAATAGAATAGAGAAAAACAGAATCCATAAAGAAAGCCCAACACGTCAAAATTGAAAATGTAGCATGCTCGGTTTGATGGACAGTAATGGTAGTTGCAAGCTACCGTCCACGCCCTCTAGCATCGGCTTAATCAGAATTCGACATTTAAACACGAAAACTTTTAATAAATTGAACGTTACAGGTACATTAAGCCACATGAGTTATTTATCGTTCATGCGAAGTAAATTATAAAATTGAATGGAATTTTGTCAAACTAGAAACTCATTTTGACATTAACCTGTCCTTTCATTATTTACTATAAGATGGGCATAATGTCACTTGAAAATAAGTTTTCAGACAACCTTTTTTATCACAACTGTAATCGGTACATATATATCTATAAAGTTAGATTATATTGTATAAAGTAAGTTGGATGTCAATATCCCAAATAACCTATTTTTAAAGCCAAAGATTTACATATTATCTCATGATATTTTGGATATTAGTGTTTGTGTATATGTTGAAGACTTATTAGAGCATTTTTGTGAGATTTTTGTATATGTCAATTATTGTCTGACCGACATGAGTGATATATATCTCCATTGACACAAATAAATTAATACCAAAATAAATCAGAAGTCGTATGACAGCACCTTTGTCTGTATAAAAGACGGGCCACAAGTTTTCCTTTTGAACTTTTTGCAAAATAAAACCAGGGGATAGTTTATACACTGGGAAAAGGGGGGGTAGCTTTTAAAACCTTAAATAAGGGTTGAAAAAAATAAAAATTGATCTTTCCGCTAAAATAGGTTTTCAAAAAATGAAAAACAAGCCAACAAAAAAAAGGGCCGGCCCCAATAAATTTTAAAACCCTAAAAGTAAAAACTTTGTGTATTTTTCCGGTAAAAAATATGGGAAAAAAGCATTCTATTTTAAACTTTTTTTTTCTTTGAAAGGATAAAAAGCATTTTTTAACAGGAATTTTCCTTCCTGTTTGAGAGCAATGTTTGGCAACAGTTTTTTCTCACGTACACAATTACCTTTCTGCACATTTGCCGTGGTTGTGGCAAGACAAAAAAAAAATTTTGTATGGGGAAAAAATTTAAAATTTTGTTATGCCATTACTTTTATTTTTTACTTTCATAAAAATTTTTGGTCCAGTTTTTAATCGGGGGGCTTTTTTGAGTCGCCTGTCATCAGGGCCCAAAATTATAGGGATAACTTCTCCTCTTTGGCTCTGCCTGTATGTCTTTCCGGGTCTGTTTTTCTGTCCAACAAATATTTTGGCCAAACTTCTTAAAAAATCTACTACACCCCAGTTTCTTTACACTTTTAAATACCAATTTCTTTTTTTTCATGTCTTCGGCTATGATTTTTTTTTGGGTTAGGGCCCCCCTTTGGTTTTTTCTTTTAAACTTTTTTCTCTTTACTAACAAATGAAATTTCAAGAACATGAAAGGGGAATTGGGAATAAATACCGAAAGGAAACTTGCGCTTTTAAAAAATTTTTTTCCAAGTTTTTCCCTTTCATAGTTACCCCCTTAAATAAAAAAAAAGCTTTTTTGTCTTTCATGTTTTTTTTGTTTTTAGTTGCAACAGCCACAAATTTACCCCGGAAAACAATCCCCAACAAACTAGCCCAAAAACCCCCTTTAAAAAACAACAAATTTCCCATCAATAACTTCAAATGTGGATCACTGTTTTGCTTTTGTACTTTCCAAATGTTGCTAAATTTTATTTTTCATTTAAACCCCCAATAATTCTAAAGGAAAAACTTATTATTGAAAAAATTTCCCCCCAATGGATGCCACGGGGGTCTCTGTATGAAAGGGAAAAAGCCGGGGTTTTCCCTGGACAAAAAAAATTTTTTGTAGTTCCCACTATTCAAAATTTTAAATGAACATCCCCGAAATTATGTGCCCCCGGTCCCCGAAAAAACCCAAGTAATGCTTTTGCGCCCACATGGATCCAGACCGCCCCCGGCTTTCCGCCGCAGTCTGCCCCAACCCCATAAACCATTGATGTTGTACAAACCCTTAACAAGTGAGAAAACTGATAGCAAAACAGATGGATCCTGATCAGCCCTGTGGGGATGCGCGGGGTGCCCGGGATCCCTTTACGGGTTTCCCAAAACCCATTATTTTGTTTTTATGACGGGCTCATAATTTATATCCTTTTTCCCTCTTTAAAATTAAATAGACAGAAGTTTTGATTTTGTTCTTGACATATGAACCTTCTTGCATGTAAATTTTTAATTAAAAGGGGTTTTTTGTAATTTCTTTAAAACAATACTTTCTTTTTTTGGAAATAAAAAAACCTTCATTCGACAATATACAAAAAAAAATTTATGTTGATTTAAAAGGGTTAGAACAAAAATTTAAACCTTTTTTAAAATCGATCAAAAAATTTAGGGCTGTCATGTTTTAAATTTTTCCCCTTAAATTGTGTACAAAGGCAGGGCACAAAATTCCCTTTTCCATTGCATTTTACTTGTTTAGAAAGGGTTTAATTAATAAAAAAGAAAATAACAAAATTTTTATAAAAATATTTCGGGTGAATTTAAAAAGCCTTTTTGCAAAAAAGGCTTTAATGTCAAAAGCTTTTATAAAAAAGGGGCTATTCCCGAGGAACTTTAAAATTGTAGTGCACTTTTTTTTGCAGTTAGTTTAAAGAATGGACAAAGCTTTAAATCTTGTTTATAAACCCCAAAAAAAACTTTTCCCAAAATAAAAAAATTTAAACGTCAAAAGATCACCAATGTTTGGTAATCTTAGAAAAAACCCAAAATTTTTAAACCCAGAATTTAAAATAAATAAAAGGGAACCCACAAATTTTGCACTATAACCCTTTTTTTCATTACCTTTGGGTACCCATAAATTAAAAAACGGGCCCACCCATTGGGTAGGGGTAAGGGGTGTTTTATGTTTATTTTTTATTGTGTGAAAACAAAAATAATCGCAATAGTATGAGTTTAAATTTAAAAAAAAAAATTTCAATTGGGAAAACCTATAGAATTTTTACATTAGTAAAAATATTTTTTAAAATTGGAAAAGGGATTACTCTAAATTTTATGAAGAAAACGACAAAAATTTCCTCCATAGCACAAAAAACCGTAAAATTCAAATATAAAATTGAATCTGAAATTCTTTTTTTTTATTGCCCCAGTGAAAAATTTGCCATTTTGTTTTTTAAAATTTCCTATATTTTAATTGTGAATTATAGAAATGGTTCCCTTGGGGAAAAATTTTTAAAATGACAACGAAAAAAAATCAGCCCGATTTTAGAATAAATTTTGCTCTTCATTAAAATTTTTATTGTTATTTAGCTTCGGATTAGGGTTTAAAAAGGGAAATTAAAACCCAGTAACGGGTTTTAGAATTTTTTAAAGTTAATTGGGTTTTAACATAAAAAATTAAAATTTTAAAACGTTATCAACAGTCCGTTTTTTGGCCCTTCCCTTTACTTTCTAAAAATGGGGATATGGGAACATTATTATTATTCTGATTTGCCCGTAACTTTTTTTTAAAAAAAAAAAGTTAGTTTGAATTTTTTAAAGTTTACTGTGATTTTGGGCCCAAAAAAAGTCTCGGGAGTGAAAATTGACATTGTTTTTTATCCATTTAACCCTAAGTCTACGTCTAATGCCCCAACACTGTGGAAATAAAATAAACTTTCAAAAGGTTTTCCCATTCGTTTTGTTTCGACGCACGTTTACCCCAAAAATCTTACAATATCCGTCATTTCAGCAGAAAACCAGACATAAATAAAACAATGTTTAAAAAAAAAAAAAATGAATAGTTAATACTTAAGCTTTTGATTTTTCATTTTAAAACCTTGTTCAATACAAAAAAACAACCCTTTGTATTTGTCCACGAAAGCTCCTTTTTTAACCAAAGTATTAAAAAAAAACGTGTTAAACAACGGGCTTTTGTGTGAAATTTTTTAATGCTTCCCAAATTTACAATTCCCCTTTTTATAAACCAAATTTAAAATAACTCATTAAAATTTTTTATCATACATTAATCATATTTATGATAATTATCTCTCGGACCCTTACTATGAAAAAAAGGGGAAAAACCCTTTTAAAAACAACAAATAACCAAAAACCCCCACATGTTCATCTTAGTTTAGGCAAAAAAGGAAAGTTTTTCTTTTATAGTTTTATCCCTAAAAATTTTTTAAAAAAAATCTTAAACATGTCAAATTTTTTTCTATGGGATATCATTGGGTTTAAACTTATCTAAAATTAAATTTCATAGTTAATTTGGGTTTTTAAAAATTTCTTTTAAACATTTTAATCTAATATGTATTTTTACGATATATTCCCCTTCTTTTTTAAAATTTATCACGTTTAATTTAAATTTTTTCTTTTTTTAAAACCCGGATTTAATTCATAATTTTTTTCGGGTTTTTACTTATATGTGAAATCCCCTGTGGGTCAAAAAAGGGGAAATTTGACAAAGCCCCAAAAAGAAATATTTACATTGTTTTCATTGATTGAAATAAGGCCCCAAAAAAAGGCAGGTTTTCAAATTTTTAATTTTCAACCCGATTAGGGGCTTTCTCTTTTTTTAAAAAATAGACAATGGAAAAATCACTAAATATTAGGTGTTGTTTAAAGAAAATTTCCTTTACAAACAAATTTTCTTTTCAAATAACAAGAAAATAATTTACACAATAGCAAACGGCCCATATACTAAAACGAACTACCAAAAGGAGGTCAAAATATGCAACAAATCCATTACTGCGTTTGACACGCAGAAACATATATTAGACACGCAGTAGAACACTGCAAAATCAGTCACTAGTCGCATATAGAATGCAAATTATTACCTGAATTTGAATCATATTACTATAATTCTGAACATTTAATTACATTTTTCTCAAGTTTGATTTCTTTTAAATGTGTTGGCTAATCTGGAGGCATGCACTTTGATGATAAGAACTAGTACTACACAGGACAAGACCTTGACGGTAAGAATGAAAACAAACAACATTTCAAAATAATCATGTATCTGTTTCAATTCAAACAACAACCACAACAAAAAAAAATATAAATAAGAAACAAAAAAAAAAACATATCAAGATCCGATTTAAATGACGAATTCCAATTCCACGATAATATGGCGTGCTGAATTGAACTTTTGAGAGTTAAAATGTTTTAAGTTTGTTGCGAACATGCATGTATTGTGTTTCTGACGTCGATGTGGAGAATGCAATTTAACAATAATAAATAAGAGTTCTACCATAGTGATCGTAATTCTATTAAATTTCTGGGAAAAAAAACAGTACTTCGTGTAAAACAAGTTTGTGTTTGTGATTGTGGTTACCAACCCTGTTTTACAAAATGATTATTCAAATTGAGACCAAGTAAAATGTCTGTATAAATCAAAAGACAATACGAGACAAAATAAAATATGACCAAAGGATAGCTAAAGTTATATATGATTGATTACCGCAGATTATTTACTTTCTTTCCCTACCCATCGTTATTTGACTAGCAACGCGCTAGTGATGTCAAACTATTTGCAAAACGTATATTGACAATCTATCTTCGCTATATTCTCTCCTGATCAGGAAAAACATATTAACTGTCACTTTGGAATTATGACAGTATTTGCTTTGTGTTTGTTGGCACGGCAACCAGCATATTATGACCACGAATATTCTAAAACGTCTTCTATGTAATCAAATGTACATGATTGTAGCATGGTAATGAACTACGTCTTTGAATTATGCAATCATGTAAAACTTTAGGATTTGATATGTTAAGTCATTTAACTGTAGTAATATACTAACACCTAAAAAGCACATGTTTTTATAGAAATCTAAAGCATTTCCATAATCAACTTCAAATTCCCATTGAGTAGATAATGAATTAAAAAATGGAGCTCAAAGTTTACAGCGTTTTTGAATATGAACATCTCTCAAAAGTGTAACCAGTAAACTAATTTAATGAGTCGAAAACAGAGTTTCTTATTAATGACGATCAAACCAATATATACTACTATATGGACTAGAAAGAAAACCCAGAACATAAGAATCAAGTAGATAAATCTATTTATAGTATGATTAGTATAACTGACATATATTTTAAAGTGCAACACCCTCAAATGTCATATCCTGTCTCATAACAACAGTTTGTACACACATATCACTTGTGCTATTCTGTTAGTATGGTGTTTGCAAATAGTCAGAGGATAGGCGATGCAGAACTTTGTCAAATCTTATTGTATTTCAATTGAACATATCTTAATAAATAAACAAACGGAATTAACAAATTGTAGAAGATCTATCTAACCCACGCATTTTCTGTCTGTAAAATGTGTGTGATTACTGCGTCTCGTCTTCTGGAAAGACATACCAGCAATTGGTAAGGTCAAAACTAAACGTGTTTTGAATACACAATTAATAGAAACCTGAAGCTCAATTATAGTGGTCAGAGAATATGTCAGACAAAAGGTTCTTAATTATAGTAAAAAGGAATGAATAGAGATAATTTGTTATCAAAATTCACAACTTTATGTATCAATTCATTAAGATTGTTTTTTATAGATGAGGCTAGTTTTGTTAATACATAAATCATCTATATTTTGTACAAACTAAAATGTAATATAGAAGATGTGAGTAAATAGTACTCTAATTTAACAGTAACGTGGACATCGTAAAGATAGACCAACTTGGCAAAATGTTGTTTAATCAGTAAAATAGAAAAACACCGAATAATAATAGCATACGTGAATTTGTTCAAAATCATTTAAATCTAATTTCAATTTATCGTTATCCAGCTTAATATGATAATCTTATGGATGATTTGGGGAAAAGGGGGATTACTGGGGGGGGCTGGGTTTTTCTTTAAAAAGTATTCGGCCCCCCCGTTACTAAACAAATCTGGAAAAAAGGCGACCCCTCGGAAAACCCGAACCCAAAAAACAAAAGTACATAAATTTACAGACTTTGGTTTTGATTAAGTCTGTATATGATTTAAAAAATGGGGGGAAAAAATTTAACCACGCCCAATAGGGGGGGGCCCGGGTTGACGGTACTCCCAATTTTTTAAAAACTTAATGTATTTCATCCAATGATCTGAACGACCAGAACAATAACGAACACTGAAGTAAGAACAGGACCGGGCACCCTTTAAAACCCCCTTTTCAAAAAAAAAACCTTTAATATTTTTAGAATTTTTAAAAACCCCGGATTGACATAACGGGTTTAACAAATTTGGTTTAATATAAAAAAATGCTTAAATAGTTTTGGGCCCAAAAGGGGGGAAGACTGAGGTATTCTATCAAACTGTGTCTTGCACAGAATTACTAAATACAGCTTAAATTTACTTTATGTATATTGTACTGTACTCGAGGGTAACTGTTAATGCTCCCATCTGCAATTCATTGTTCACCCAGATTGTCTAGCGAAGACATCGTGAATCAGTTAATTCATGTTAATGAAGTAATAGATCTTATATATGTTGATGGTGTACTTTATTTGAATAACAAAAATAAAGAAGAAAACATTCTAATGCTTAATTCTCAATCTTCTTAACACAATAAGATTTATTTATGAACACAATAATTTAATTTTATATTGCACTAGTCCAATGTTAAAAGGTTAAACCGCTTAGTTTAGTACATCATATTTTTTTGTTTCTTCTGTATTTCTATACAAAAACTGTGCAAACATAAGTTATTATCGAATAAATTTACAGTATTTACATGGATGCTGTATTTTTTTTTTTTATTTATTTTTTTTTTTTTTTTGAGGCCCCAACTGGTAAACCCCGTTATTTTTTCCTCGTAATAGGTCTGAAGGGGTCGAGGGCATCCCCATCATACCTTACATGTATTGCAAATATAATTCAATCATAATGTATATCAATCAAGTCATATAATTATACAAACATCTCAACATATATATCAAACAAATCATATACATTATGTCATTATATCACATTGCATAATGATTAAACAGTTAACACATATACATGTAATTAATAAGATTAATATCTATATCATTTATTTAGTTTATAAAACGAAGAAAAAAAAGCAAAATTAACATCTAAAAAAAATATCTTGTATGCATTGAAGTTGTTTTCTTTTATATTAGTGGAATAACCAAATTTTGATGTAGTTATTTCAGTTACACAATAAGAGATTTTAACAATTGCCCATCTATTGATTTCTTCTGTTGTCAAATTTATATTTTTTATAAATATTCCAAGCTAATTTCAAACTATTTTTAAAAACCAGTACAAGTAGGTAACAATTTTTTTTTCGCTTAGACAAATATATATATCTTTTTAATTCTAAAAATAAAATATCATATCTATAGTCATTTATTTCACAAGCCAAGAATAAAAGATTTACAATTAAAAAAGGTATCAAAATTATGTATATTTTCTTTCAGAAACTGAAATATTGGCTGAATCTTTTTGCATTCCCAAAATAAAATGTATCAGTGTTTCTTCTTGACATTCACAAAAAGTGCACATTTTAGAATTAACTTTTTCATTTTAAATAAAAGAGAGTTTGTTGCCAATATTCTGTGAATAATTCTTGTCTGAAACCATTGTAGGTATGAATCTTTGGTACATTTAAATACATAACCATATATAATCTGCCAATTTAGGGAAATGTCTCCAAAGTAAGATATATCCATTTTTCTTGGCACGTTGGTACCTCTATATTTTTACCATGGTTTCATAAACATATTTATGATTGCTATTGACAACTATAATAGGTTTGATGTAACAACTTATAATAGGATACTGAACATACAGTAAGTCATTTTTGAATACAAATATTAAGGTTTTGTGTGTATCTTTTTATTGCCAATTTTCAAACTATGATACTGTATAAAATTAATTGGTTTACATGTAATTTGTTCTATGTAACTTAAGTCTAAAAATTCTCCATCTTGATTTAAAATATCCTTTACAAATCTAAATCCATGATCATATAAAGATTTAACGAAAAAAAATATTACTTCCTGTTAACAATTTATGGTTATAAAATAGTGGCATATGTAGCACTTGTTCAATATCATCTATATTAAGCTTATCAATAAGTACAATATAGGCTTTCAAAACATCGATCCAGAATTTATTCTTAATCTTATTAATAATCAAATCACAGAACAATTTTCCAGTATCAAAAATGCTGTATTTTTTTATAAAAGGCATAAGATTCGGTCCACAAGTTTTAATAACATCAGATAGCTCTACTTTTCAAACATCGTTTTTAAAGTGTTGTTCATAACTATTATATCCAATATATCGATGCTGAATACATTAACTTTGCGAAAACATCTACAAACAACGCTTAAAAAACAATGCTTAGCATTCAGATTGTTATTATGGCATTCAGTAAATTATTTTGAATACATATAGCTGTAGCTGCCAGTGAATTCGACCAAACCAGTGGAATGGCCGAATTTTTATGTAAATAATGTGTTATTAATTAAGATAAGTAACACAATTGTCGTCTCGTTTTAAGAAGCTATATTGCATTTCAAACATAAACAATAGTTCCTTTGATATAACATGGACTTCAGAAATGATCATATTATTGTACAGTTATAGTGTGTGCTTACAAAGTCTTAAAATAACTAAATAAAATTAGAAACGAATATGAATAGAACGAAACTGGATGTTGATCGGTAATTTCGACGTTAACGTAGCCTCGACTATTTCTATTTGATTGCTTGTTTGTTGTATAAGAAAACGATCATATCAAACTAAAATAGCAGTTTTGTCATCAGTCAAAACGACCATTCATCTGTCATTGAATATACGAGTATATGCGTTTGTGTAAAAGTAATGTAACGGTTACTGTCTTATGAAACATTTGAGTAACAATTATATTTTGTAGACAGTTTCAACAATTGCACGGTTTACATATCTGAAAATAAGTAGATTGTACTGTAATCAAAAACATACTCAGTCGTGGGATTTGTCACAGTGAAAAACTTCCCCGTTCATATAACGTAATTATATGTGAACCAAATTGATCAACATTTTTCACTGATCTTTATTAGTTTAAAGAAAACTTTGTAACAGATGTTCTTGTCTCTAGAGTATGGAAGTGTGTGGGAAAAGCTTTATAAACAAATTTGGCAAGATTTAATAACATAAGATATCACAGACGTTTGATATAATAATAAAATATATTTTAGCTATAACTTCAATACTATTTTTGCAAAACGAAATGAAATTTAAAATATCACATTATCGATATGCTATTACCAATTTCAAATTAACAAGCGCTGTTTTAGTTTCCATTTGTCCGTCTCCGCAAATGTTTGACCAACTCGGGTCAGGCATTTATCTTATCAAATGACGCACAATTTATTACTATTTATAGTTTGAACCTAACCAATATATCACCAAGTTGGAAAAAGTCAACGAATGGTTGCTTTCATGCAAGAAACATGGGTTTTATACTTTTCATAATTTTGATAGCAGCATAACATTTGAAACATGATATTTTATGCTCATGTTATTTGATATCATATACGCATATATCATTAATGATGTATCGCAAATTTTTAAAACCATCGAAAGCAAAATGAAAGTTATTTCCGTTAAAACAACTGATCATACAGATATGTCTTATTATAGTTTTTTTGACAGATAGACAGACTTATACTTTTATTTACAATCAGGTTCTACAGTACATATACATGAGAACAACATGATTTAATCACTTAGACAAAAATAGAATATATATACACATGACAGTTTGCAGGCAGATTATGGTATGAATATAAATTGTGGAAAAGGTATTTACTAAAATTAAATTATTATTATTATTTTTATCAACAAAGGGGACAGTTTAAAATTATATACTTGTATTTGATGGTCATCAGATCTTAAATTGTACAATCACTTTAGCGTTTATACAGCAATTTACGTAGTACACATTCACAAGTGTGGCACTGAATGTGGGTGTTTTACAGTTCAGTAATTGGAGATCTCGTGCGACTTGTGGATGTGTACACGTGGGTTTATAAAGAAATGAACGGAATAACACATAAGTTGAAAAAGTAACAACATATAGATTCAATCGATTGACTGGGTAATTATTTCTTAACATTGTTTATTTCATTTTTTTTTCAATTTGGAAACCGTTGCTTTGAATTTGAGTGTGTTCGTTCTTTTGTAATATTTACTTGGAATTAGGCTTCTCCTACTAAGACAAAAGAAAGGGCATATTAATATATAGTGAAATTCATTAGCAATATCATTTTGATTACATAAAGTGCATTTCCTTTGATCATGTTCTACAAAAGACTGGCGCCATCTACCAGTTTCGACTGGTAACCAGTGGTTGCCAGTTCTAAAATGAAAAAAATTAATACGTTGGTTATATGGCAAGAGTCATATACATGTAGTTTCTTCCTTTAGATGCATTCCTTATTAAACCGGACCATGTTTGATAAAACTGATCTATAAGGCACCTGTTCATTTTCTTGTGAATATTACGATTTTCTATTAGATTTTGATTTAACCAAAAATAGGTATTACCAGTATTATCGAGTATATTCTGTACATGACGAATCCGCAGATCTATAAATATAGTTATAACATAGTCTAGATATCTTATTTTCATTTTAACTATCTTACTGTGCTTACGTATTTGGGCATAATATATCATTTTGAATTATAATTTACAAACTGTCGTTTCTGCTGTGAATGTAATTTGTTATCCCATGTCTGTTTGTTAAATTCGCACGAATAACAAAATAGATATCAATATTTGAAATAAAACAATTTGAACAATTTACCATTGAAATATTAAAGGATTATGTAACCGTGGAACGGAATCGGTAGCTCTTCATCAAATAGTAACTTCTACTGTTCTATATATATTTTTTCAATAGAATATCATGTTAAGTTTATATAAATCTTTAAGGGTAATCTCTTAAAAATATGTATAAGAATACATACTTAAATGTTTATATAGTTAGTATTGTTTGTATCTGATATTATTATATAATCTATAAATAGCTTTGAAATGCCTTTCTCTGATTGGCTAACAAGCAACTTTTTGTAAAAAATAACAGGTCAATATCAGAGTATATTCACTGTTTTTTTTTTCTAAAAATAGATTTTCAGAGTATATTCACCGGTTTTTCTTCTAAAAAAAGATTTTCTGGAAATCCCTAAAAGACGCGAGACTTTGACGTGACGTCACTCCAAGTTTGTTGTTATTATTCTGAAAAAAACGTTGAGTGGGGTGTACATTAGAGTCAAATTAGTCTATTTTAGTTAACGTTTTACATTTTTATGAACAATAGAGATTAAAATGCCAATGGAAAGGGCTAAATTATGGAAACAGTAGACAAGCTGTATAATAATGATTTCCGTCGTATGCAATGACAGATGTGATAAGCCATATAAAAGCTATTTATAAATTATATAATAAAACAGATATGTACTTTTTAGCTGTTGAATATGATGTGATATGTACTGAAAAATTAATATTGACCTCGGCTATCGCCTCGGTCAATATTAATTTTTTCAGTACATATCACATCATATTCAACAGCTAAAAAGTCCATATTTGTATAATAGTTCATTGATGAATTGTCGGAATCTAGGTATGATTCTCAGAAAAATAATTCCCTACGTCTGACAATCATTAGATAGCACAATCTGATTATAGTGCAGTTTTTGTTTTGCAAATTGATTAAGATTGAAAAAATCTTAACATTATTAAAATGTTTGGCTTCTCGATTTGGCATTATAATTGGTTTACAGGAAATCTTGGACCAGATGTTCACATCTCCGGTGTATAGAATTATACGCCAAGTATTTTGTTCTCCAGAAATCTTGAGCAATTGATTATATAAAACAGTGCATTACAGACATCTGCCCATCACAAATTTTTACTTTCAAATACAAAACAATGATAATTCATTTTTAAAACGGCCATATGCAAATAAAATGATAATTAATCCAAAGTATATATTTAAATCTATTGAATATTTTTGTTAATATTGAGCATGAAAATAATGGTTTGAAAAAAAATAAACAAGTAAACTGCAAACTTGTGAACCTTTGTAATGTCGAAGACTTTTAAAGAAAACTTACAGTGTTTTGGTTACTAATGGAAAAGTTTAAATAATTAAACTGAACTAAATGCAAAACAAACAATATTAGCAGGAAATACATTGAGATGGTTTTGACTGAAATATCTATTAATGAAAATTATAAAATCATTTAAAAAGTCTACAAATGTGTAATTGATATGGAGTACATCAACATTTAGCTTAAATAGTTTGTTATCTTTGTAGATGATAATTTGAACAACATTCCGTTATATGTAATAACTACGCTGTTTTTGTTTGAAAAAGGGACAAGGGAATATTGTAAATATATGTGCAGTTACGTGGACGGGTGTCTTATTCCTGCGCACGCCATGTTCACTTTCGAACAGATATCGGGTAAATGATTTATTATAAAATTGTTACATGTCTGTATCTTATATGTCTTTAATATGATATATACATATCAGCCGCGTCACGACAAAACCAACATAGTGCGTTTGCGACCAGCATGGATCCAGACCAGCCTGCGCATCCGCGCAGTCTGATCAGGATCCATGCTGTTCGCTATCAGTATCTCTACTTGTAATGGAGTTGGTAAGCGAACAGCATTGTATTTCTATTGCTACAGTCCTTTCGTTAGACCTGTATTCCTTAATCATTGTGCTTTCTTTGATACATGACTTTTGTCCTAGGATTTCATGTCTTAAATAATTAGTTTTGGCATAAATGACACAATATTAAAAACGTGCTGTGCATTACACAATAATTGAGCAAATTCACATTCAATTTGTAATTTACAGTTTGGGTTTTCGCAGATATCCAAACTTGTAAGTTTAAAACTTTGGAAAGAAACGGATTTCAGAATTGTTAAAGTTATTGGTAAAATTCGTTTTATTATTATTTTAACGTAGTGCATAGTGATCATTTGTTTTTTCATACTTGAATGGACACGAAATTTGAATGCTTCACAAGTGTTTTGTAGGAGTTTTAACAATCATATAATTGAAGGAAAATGAAAACAAAGAAATACGTTGTGATATTGATGAAGTGGCTACCTTGGTCATTTTTTTGTTTTGCTCTTTTGTATTAAACATGGTGTATGGAAGTCTAAATTGGCCACACTCTGTAAGCTATTCTTATTTTGCTGTAAAACCACTGTGATTATGTATTTCGTCTTCAGCTAAGAATGACGGATATTGTTAGATTATATGTAAACGTGCCCCGAAAGCAAGACTGAGTGAAAGCTTAATATCGTTATTATTACAGCAGTTTGGCAAATCAGACGTAGATTTGTCTTATCATAGATAAGAGGATAAGGCCATGTCAATTTTACGTTTGAAGAAAAGCGGTTATACTTGATTATAATTTTAAAACCGTTATGAAAATACTAGGGCGAATTAGATAAAATTGGAAACTCCAAACGAAAAGTAAAGCAAAAAAAAAGAGAAAATAAGAATCCCTAAAGAACGTCCAACGCAACATAATTGAAAATGTTGCAGGCCCCCTAGCACCGGCTTAAGCAGAATTCAACATTTAAACATGAAATGGTAAAATTTTGAAAATTAGAAACATCCGCAGATGTGTTCATACGGCGGTTGTCATGGAACCTTCAACTTGACACCTCCGTGCCATTCCATGAAAAGCGGCATATGGTCCCCAAGTTATAGAAAGCGTGTGCCCTAAACGAGAAAACAATGGGCGGAACTAAATAAAATGGAATTTTGAAAGGGGATCAGAGGTTATGAAGCCTGCATATCACAGATATGACGTCAAAAGACAAATTTAAAAAGCAGGCCACATATCCATAGGGTGATTCAACAGTATTCAAGAAGGAATATTGGAACCACCCAACTAGAAAGATGCCGAAAAGTTAAAATTTAAAATACCACAAGCACAACAATAATGTCGTGCTGAACGATCTTTAAGGATCTGAAATATAACATATATATAAGCCATCATACGGAATGTCTTCCACGTATCTGATTAACGAAACTAGTGCCGTAAAATTATAGGCAATAACTGTAATATTTTGTTAACCTTAAATACCAAAACCATAATGATGAGTGGTGTAGGAGTAATTGTCAGGAAAATATCTATTAAACAAATAATACGAACATATCTTCAGTATATCACATTAGACGGCAAACAGACAGTTTCAAATGTCGGTCAATATGTAGTATAGGAGTGATATATCACGTTTTGTGAATAATAGCAAATTTGCAAATATAAAAAAAGTCCAACAGAAAAGAGATATTTTCAAAGTCTGAATTGAACTTCTTAAACAACAAATATTTAATTGTTAATATATATACATATGATGAGATTCAATATTGCATGAGTAAAAATATCCAAGTTTATTATAAACTATATAGCTTTGATATATAATAAATGCATATTTAGAAAGGCGAAAAATATCTCATATATGAACAGCAAATAGAGTTATACGTATTTGAATATGGCTACGTCTTGTTTTACCTGCCAATATGGACGCTTATAATCCTTATTCTTCATTAAATACTCCAGATATGCTAGAAAAAAGGTCAGTTTTGAAAAAAAATCTGGACTTTTGTGCATGATCAAAACAAACGCACCAATCAGAAAGTTTCGGATATTGATCAGTGTGCTGATAACATAGAATTTGCCCTTGGCAAAGCACAAAGTGAAATTACTGAAATGCATAAAGATGACACTAAAACCAAAGACGAACTTTAATATGTGAAATTTCAACGTATGCGTATTAAGTTGATATTTTGCAACATCACATGTGCAGAGCTTAAAGATGGAACACACGGGTAGACGGAATCATTGTAGCGTACATTTCTTGTAGAAAAGCTAAAAATCGCTCATGCTTTGGTATGAAATTTGAAAATTGAACGTGAGCATCGCATGGGCAATTACAATAAAAATACTTTGAACCACGCACCTCGCAGAATAGTCGCAAAGCATTCTTTAAAGATAGAGAGATGATACGGCGTTAACGTTTTAATCTAGATAAAACTGATCAAGTGGTGCGAAGAAGTAAGATTGCGACGAGGCTGGACTGCGTGATTTATCGTGGACCATTAATGAATTGAATATAAGTAAACTTAAAGACAGTGATTTTATCATTAAACTTTCAAACTATGATATAGTTTTCCTGTAATAAAAACTCAGACTTTGAAGTTCATGGTTATAAATGCTATGACTTTTATCTCAAATTACAGAATCGTCGAGCCAAGCGATGCAGTGGAGGCGTGGTAGTTTACATTAAAAACAGTAAATAAGTAACGGTATTAATATTTCAACACAATCATATGGCTGCAACTAACTATATTTTTATCATACATCCGACGATATATTTCTTGCAGATGTCTTTATCTGGGTCGATGGATCACCGGCGTATAACTGTATAAATGATGATCTTTTTGAACTTGTACAAAACGATGTCTATTGTTATAAAACAGAGGGGATTATATATTTGATAGGTGATTGGAATGCTAGGGTGTGGAATGGGCACAGGAAAGACTACATAATTTGTGAAAGACCTGTACATTTTATAGAAAGTAATGATTACTGTCCGGACTATAGTGGCATAAAGGTGACATGTGTGTTGTTATAGAATCTCGTGCGCACGAGATTCTATGTCGTGGCTACGAGTTACTAAGTCGTGGCCACGAGATACGTATACTTTGTCGTGGCCACGAGATAATTAAGTCGTGGCCGAGAGATAGCGGAGATACATTGTCGTGGCCACGAGTTACTAAGTCGTGGCCACGAGATAACTAAGTCGTGGCCATGAGATACATTGCTGTGGCAATGAATTACTAAGTCGTGGCCACGAGATAGGTAAGTCGGGGCCACGAGATACTATGTCGTGGCCACGAGTTACTAAGTCGTGGCCACGAGATAGCTTAGTCGTGGCCACGAGATACTTTGTTTTTTAGCTTGTTATAAATAAATTTTAAGTAAGTTTTGCTAGAAGCTGTAATTAATCTTTATCAAGGAAAATGCTTTCTGTACACTTTTGAATATGACAGTACCAATTTTGTTTTCACACAAATTTGAAACGTATATAACATTCTTTCTTTTTTCTTTTCTTTTTCTGAGTTCTTAAAATCATGACGATCTTAAAAATTTATATTGCAAATTAATACAGAGGAAAACATAATGAAATGTTATTATGTGGATAATGTTTGGTACATGTGTAAAGTGCCACACTCATAGATCTATTGCTATTCATTTTGTTATGTGTCTATAAAACTGTTAAGGGTTACATACGTTCACATCAAAGTGATGCCTCAAAAGTAAAACTAATTATACAATTAAGGCATAAGTTATTCTGAAAAAGTATCTAAAATATTTTCTATTGCCACAATTAAAAGACAACTCGTTTTCGTTCCTTAAAGTTAACAAAATTGTTTAATTGATATTTTCAGCTTACATTAATTTCTTATACAAAAAAAGATATAATTATAATGCTATAACTGCAAATCGGCTCTTACTCGGCAGTAATTAGTGTAGCCGCTTTTTCATGAAGAAACCAGTGCTGATAGTGAAAATTGTGATTGGCATATTTTAATTAGCCAGGTCAGGTGTTTCTAAAAAGGCTGATAACACTGTAGCAATGTGAGGATACATTCAAATTTATTATATAGATAATGCACGTGAAGCTCAGCTGGCAGAGACAAATGAGAACACAGTAACTTTTTGATATCCTTTTAACTCTAAGAAAAATGTCAATTATTAATTGCTGACTGTTTATATTTTCTAGAAAAAGTAAGCAAAACATTATTCTGTTTTATATGACAGGAATGAATTGCATTAACAATCCTAGGTATTGTTGAAAACTCATTGTTTTACATGCCAGATTAAGTAATTGGACCCCATCCTTGTTTGTACGTGACTGCTGGGGAAAAATAATGTTATGCTTAATTAAAGAGGTGACACTTTCTATATTTTTATCTGATATCGAGTTGTAAGAGCCGATTTGCAGTTATATGGGTAAGAGTTCGATAAGACTCCCTACGGTCGTCTTAATACGAACTCTTACCCATACATAAAAAGAAACACGACCTCAATATTGTTTCACTGATTCTATTTAATAAGATGGAGTTACTTTTCTGACCATATTTTATTTCTGAACCTGAACATGCGTGTGCATTTTGAAAAATTATATCAAAGTACTGCAGTATCAGTGTCACTTGTCTAACTAAAATCGAAATTATACTGTATAATATGCATTGTTGTACTGCCAAATTCTCGCTCAAAACGGTAGTCAAGTTCATCATTTTCACGAATGATCTTGAAAAGTTAACAATTTCGTGGATGATGGATAAAGAGTAATGTCTTTGCAGCCGTATGCAGCTTTTCATTTTTTTTCAGTTCGGTTAAATAAAAAAATATATTGGCCAGTTTCCTTACCGCGTTGGAAATCCTGTCAGGCAGCCCCCAAATTTCATTACAAAATTCTGCATTTCTTATTGCACGAATCGTCCGTTATTTTCACATTCCGGCGTTACTATGTATACACGGTGAGTATATATTGTGAAGAGACCAAATAAAGTTATTTACATATTGCACACGACAGTTACAATTCACGTAAATAACCAAAGAAAAGGGTCAACATATGCTTAATATTTACTATAATTCAAACATGTTAATAAGTGGTAAGAAAGTAAATGTTGGTATGTGAAAGTCATCCTCTGTGTAATTGTATTAAAGGGAGGTAATAAAATTAATAAAAATTAATCATATATTCTTTAATTATGAATTTTATATTGATATAATTTGTGCTAAAGGCATAAAATGTGACGAGGTAGCGGTTTTAATAACTTTTTGTCAATTCTGTATCATTTAAAAACTTATTTTACCATCATTAAAGTCTCTATATATAACCTACTGAAATGCACTATTAAAAGTGAAACTCTGTTTCAACTCTCTTCATGTTACAGGACTTACATATCCGTTGCTCCCGCGGAGTATTCGTATATCTTCCGGATTCAATAAATAGCTTATGTGCAGATGCCCAAAATTTTGATAAAGTTGTCGTAATTATTTTTTCTATCTTGTATACAATCAATATTAGCCTGGGTTCCAGTCTGTCGATTTTTTTATGTTTCTGTTTGGCAAATCGAATTTTTTTTGATACTATCAAAACGACGAACGAATACGGAATAGCGCATATGTTATGAATAAAGAAAAAATGTTATAAATAAGCAAAAACTATCAACGCCTGAATCCCAGGCTAATACTCCATACACTCGTGCCTTATTATCATACACTCGTGCCTTATTATCATACTTGGTTGAAGCCATTAATTTATAAATCCCTCAATCTGATTCCATAAATTGACTGTCTAAATTCACGATTTACAGAAACACTCGACAATGTAGAAACAACAACAGATAAATGTAACATTATAAAGAGACGCTCTAAATTGTATTACAGTAAAGTTTAAGTATATATAATTTCTGTAGCTAAATATTAAAAATTTCATTTCACAGATATACAAATTTGGATGCCATATTAAGAAACATAGTCGATTTGATTTTACTCACAATCCCAAAGTGTATTGGCAAACAACGGAAATAGTATGTGCTGTCACAAAAAATCATTTCTTTTTAAAGCAGATATTATTTGCATAAAAAGTGATTTTATACATAATATGGAGGACATTGATGACAAGAAAGTCTTTGATATTCTATTAGTGTCTGAAAAAAGTAAGTAAGCTCCTGTGTTATTTTAATCTTATTAAGTCAAATAGTTTTTAATTTAAAGGAATTCAATTGAGATACAAAAGCCTAAAATCATAAAATTAATATTTCTTACATAGATCAGCAGTGGCACTTAAAACAGAAACAAATGCAAAAAATGATTAAGAAATATACTCAGAAATAAATTTAAAATCGGAATCTTGCATATTCCATGCCCGTCTTGAATGAAAAGCATTGCAACGCTTTTCAATTTTGCGCCATTTTTCACAATTAGAATAATTATTCTGGAAAAAACGGTGTAAGCGAATGATCCTGAAACTTTGCAGGTCTAGACGTGCAAACAAATCATATGGAACATTTTACTCAAAGATTATTTCAGTCTCGTCATCGCAAAAAATATCAATGGAGTCCCTTTAAAATGCTCTTTTTGTTGCCAGCGGCCATTTTATCCGTTCTGAATAAAATATATATTGTCGCAAAAGGTAAGCTTCTCCCCGACGGGGAATTGAACCCCGGTCTCCCGCGTGACAGGCGGGGATACTCACCACTATACTATCGAGGATTGCTTAGTGTATCTCCATAAACCTAGTATTTTGTACAGAACAGAACATATATTTTATTTTATTTTGAATTTAGCATATACAGCTCATCTTCATATACAACAAATATATACATGCATGAATATGAAAAATGGTTAACGCATATCAATAAATGAAATAAACTAGTGAGAGTGTAATACAACACATGTAATATATACAATCCTTATATAACTTTAAACAATACAACAAGGTGGTCTTATATAGCATTATCCGGCATTCAATGAATCAAATCTTAATTTAAAAGCTTTGTTACAATATATAGCTAATTTTGTTAACACTGACTTCCTTTCTGAATTCAGCAATTCTAAAAATTTAAACATGCTAGGGTTTCTTGTAAAATAGTTGGATATATACTGTTTCCTAAGAGACTCATACAAAGTACAAATCAATACAAAGAGATATTCGTCTTCGATATTGTTGCAATTAGTACAATTTCGGTCATTTCTATCAATATTATTATGTCTACCTGTTTCTAGGAATAAACTGTGAGATGATAATCTAAGTTTAGCTAATATATTTCTTAATTTCATAGAGTCAACAATATCCAGGGATTTAGACCTGCTAAAATCGGTTTTGATATGTTTATACAAATACAAAGAAGAACAAATATGTACACTAGAGTGCCAATTTGTGATATAAGTATCATTTAAACGACCATGTAGGACTGGTATAAATATATTTAGCTTAACTGATTCTGGATACATCCACACATCATTAAATCCAGCACTTTGCAAAAGTGCTTTGACTTTAGACAACCAGTTTACAGTATTAGACTTTGACTCTATCTCCAATCTCTGACAATTAACAATATAATTTATTATACACTTGCTTGTTTTATTTTGATATATTTTTATAAAATATTTAACAATTCTTACATGACATGAAATATATAATGGAAATTAGCCTACTTCTGCAAACAATGAAAGAGCATTTGTTGACATTTTCACATTAAGCAACCATTTACAGAACTTCCAATGTACAATTTCCAAATTTTCCCCATACCTCACAACTATAATTTAGAATTGGTAGAACATATGCATCAAACAGGTTGAACATAATATCAATGGGAACTTGCTTATCTCTTGTTACATTAAATAATTAGCTCATAGCCCGTAGTGCTTTGCCTTTTAGTGTGTTGGTCGCTGGTATGAACGAACTTCCGCTAGACAAAACAATACATATATATATGTAGTTAAACGTTTTTACAATTTCTATATTTAAACCCCCATATATCCACTTATAACTTTTATTTAAAACTCCGCCCTTTCTAAAAAAAACAATATTGGTCTTATCTACGTTTACAGTAAGATGCCATTTGTTACAATATTTTTCTAAACTATTTAAGGAATTTTGTAAATCTTGAGCAGATTCAGAACAGATAACGGCGTCATCTGCAAATAATAGCAAATAAATCGATATTTGATCTAATGTTATACCATCATCTAAATTTTCTTGTAATAAATTTTCTAAATCATTCAAAAAGAGACTGAACATTATTGGTGAAGTTATTTCACCTTGAAAGAGACCCATACTTCGCTACTGAAAAATTCAGACAACGTATTGACATGTTTCACACACAATTTAACATCTTCATACATTGAATATATTACACATCAATACCACATTTTATCAATTTATACCATAGGCAGTTCCTATCAATTAGATTGTATGCTTTTTTAAAGTCAATGAAACAGCAAAATAGTTTCTTCTTATCATTTATAAACTTTTCAATCAAAGAATGTAATATAAAAATAGCATCTACAGTGCTATAAACTGCTTTAAACCCAAACTGGGCATCCGTAATTGTGTCATTTTCTACAGCTGTTATTTATGATCACAGTGAAAAACTTAGCAAAACAACTTGTTATCGTAATTCCCCTATAATTACTCGGGTCTGTTGGATCACCCTTTTTATGTAAAGGAATAATAATACCGGATGACCAACATTTTGGGAAATATCTAGAACAAGCTTTATTAATACCTAAGCTTTTTGATGCTAGAACAATCTCTTCCACAGATATCGGTTTATCAAGTTCTTCAAATGTAGCATTGTTGCATTCTGATTCTAAGAAAGTTTTTACAAAGTCTTCGCAATCATTATTAGTTTCACGTTTATCATGATTTGTAGAAAGATTTTTAAAATGTTCATAAAAAGAGTCTACCCCGATTTCCTGGCGATTTCTGTTTAAAACTCTTTCAGAATTCACGTGGTGATTTATGTTTTATTGTATTTAGAGATTGGGCAAATGTTTTATTATAATTGTTTTTACATTTACGACAATAATATTTATAGTCCTTTTTCTTGATATAAACGTTCATTCTTTTCTCATCATTTGGGTTGATATTATATTCATACATTGCCTTTTTAAACAATTCATGTTTTTCTTTGCACACTTCGTTATACCACTTTTGCCTGTTTTCGTCTGTACTGGTAAAATACACAGTTTTACTTTTTGTGCAGCGTTCAAAGTATTTTTCCCATTAAATGTAGAAAATCTGTGAATTTATTTACTAGTATATCGGGTACTTCTCCATTAGAAACATCATTTAACAAACTGTTTTCTAAATCACTAATGCCGTGTCTAACGTCATTTACAAAAGCATCTCTATATTCATTATTCCACTTGTAATACGGATGTACTTGATAGCTCAGTATTTGTACCGAAAGAGAACGATATTGGCGCATGATTTGAAAAGATATTGAAAACTGTAACATTTAAACTGACAATGTCCTTAAAATTACCCTCCTCCGTCAATACATAGTCGACTAGACTTTCTCCGTTGTATGTCATACACGTCCGCTTACCGATACCGTTATCATTATGAAGTCTTCCGTTAACAATACGTGTGTTGGTTGATTTACATAAATCAATAAACAATTCTCCAAATCTATTCGCTGTTACGTCACACGTTGCGCGAGGGAGCGCCGAGTCAATATCAAATGTATCGTCGTTTCCTACAATTCGATCGTTATCAATATAATCATGTTTTTTACCAACCCTAGAGTTAAGATCGCCCAAAACAAAAACTTTTCCTAATGTGCTATATCTATTTATAGCATTTTCAATTTTTCTAAAAATATCAACGTCATACGTATTGTGAATAGGAGAATTTTCTGGCGCTAAATAGGTTACTGCAAGATATATGTCTTTTTCTATTTGAAAAAATGTTTTATCCAGTTTTAGCCAAATTAAGCAATCAATGTCATTTTGAACAATTTTAACCTCCTTACGGCAAATATCCTTTATATAAAATTTAAGTCCCCCGCTAGATCTTCGTGCCCTCCTATGCATGAATAGATCGGATTACTGTATCCGTTAAGGTCAATTGTCGTACTGTTACCGTTGTATAATTTCTTATTGATGTACAGCTTGTCAACCTTCAAAAATGCCTCATTGCGTTTTTCCCGTGCTTTTTTCGTGATTGGGATTAACTGTTTTCTAGTCTCTGATTTCAGGGGTAAATTGTTCGCTGATCCCGAACGGTGTGCCGTTTAATTGTCTGACCTTCTCCCTGTCTGGAAAATATGCAAACTTTGCGATTATTGGTCTTATTTTCTGGTGGCTATATTTCCCTATGCCATGAGCTCTATGAAGTTTAATGTTAGAGTTTGCGTCATTGATTTTCAGCTTATCTTCTAGGAAGGATAATATCTTGTCCTCAAAGTTTTCATCTTTCTCTTCACAAAGATTATAGAATATCAAATTATCTCTCATACTTTACATTTTAAGTCTATAATTTCAGCTTTCAAGTCATCTTCTGAGCTTTTTTTTTCACTCTTTTTCATAGACTGTATCATTTTTTCGAGCTCATCCTGCCTTTCGTATATACAAATAATATAATGTAATGTATAGATACTCAATAAGATAAAGGTAAAGGAAAACATAAGAAAAACTATCATTATTACTCGTATATAGATATATAGATGTGTTTTCATCACCATTTCAGTTAAAATTAAATTTTGATTGCACATGCACTTTGTCAAAAAGGTAAATTTCTGAAAAAATATTATGTCGTAAGATCAAAAAACCTCTACGACGGGGAATTGAACCTCGGTCTCCCGCGTAAACAGACTTTATTATCGAGGATTACGTCCTGGTGGACTTGAAGCACTATTTTTGCCTTGATTCATTAGCATAAACAAGCACTCATGCAAAAGGGACGCTCTGATTGGCTTATGCCGATAATGGGCGGTTACCGATCACAAGCGTATTTTACGCAAGACGCACATCTAGATTTAATTTAATCAAAATAAATTTTGTAAACTGCTCCTAATGGTTCAGCAATCAGTCTGAACACTGTGGAGAGATCTGATTACCTCTCCAGTTAAATGCACATGCACTTTGTCAAATAAGTTAATTTCAGAGAAAATGTATTGTCGGAAAATAAAAACAAACTCCCCGACGGGGTTATTGAACCCCGGTCTCCCGCGTGACAGGCGGGGATACTCACCACTATACTATCAATGATTACGTTAAATTTGACTTGAAGCACTATTTTTGTCTTGATTATAAAAAATATTGGCAACGTGATATCTAACGTTAGCTAAATATTGAAGATTTCACTTCACAGACATACAAATGTTGATGTCATATGAAGAAATACAGTCGAGTGTCATCACACCGTACAAATGGGCAGACAGCAGTTCAAGCGTCGACAGCTGTACCAGCATATACAGAAAACACAATTGACGGACGGTAAGTATTCATCTTTTTTTTACATATCCCAACTGTGTTCAAGTAAATCAATGTTATGGATTCATAGACAACATCTAACAAATTTCTGGCGCTGTGCAAGCTTTACTTCACGTGAAATTTGACTAAAAATAACCACACTAGTAGTACTCACACTATCCGTTTAGATGCGGCATAACGTACGCTTATTCCTGTAGATAATTAAAATTTAAGTTATAAAACAGAATAACTGAGTGAAAAAATAAGTTTGTTTTAAAGTGTATCACACATATTTGCAATACGTTGTTTTGAAGGCTTCTGTGACGATTGTTCTCTTTTGCCTGCAGTAAATTATTTTATTATATTTAGTGGTTCAATAGTTACCTAAATTCAACAATGTGAATTGTAAACAAAAATGCAACCTTGCTTTTAAAGCTGTCAATAATCCAAATGATCGATTTTTTGCACCCGATGAAGATGTTTTACATTTTATAGATAAGTATGAAAATGATGAATTCAAAATTATGTTCAGGGAATTAAATGAACGAATATCTTTTCATGAAATAAATCTCGCTATAAGACAACTGAAGAATAATAGATCAAGCGGTCCGGATTGTTTACTAAACGAATTTTTTATTACAGGTAAACACACCTTGAATAATATTTTCTATGCATTATTTAATAAGATTTTTGAAATAGGTTATTTTCCGGAAAGATGGTCAGAAGGTTATGTTATTCCATTACACAAAAAAGGAAGCATTAATAATGTGGAAAATTATCGGGGCATAACGTTATTTAGCTGTTTAGGAAAACTTTTCACTCGAATAGATAATAATAGGTTAAAATCATGGGCAGAAAAGTATAATGTTTATATTGAAGCGCAAGCGGGATTTCGGGCTAATATGAGTACAGTTGACAATATTTTTGTTTTAAATGGTTTAATTACTCATGTACTTAATCAAGGGAAGCAACTTTTTACTTTATTTGTTGACTACACAAAAGCATTTGATTATGTTGTAAGAGAAAGTCTTTGGTATAAATTAATTCATTTAGGATTAAGAGGAAATATATTAAACATAATAAAGTCTATTTACGATTCAGTTAAATCTAGAGTTAAGTTTTGCAATAACTTAAGTGATGACTACGCATGCGCACTAGGCTTAAGACAGGGTGAGTGTTTATCACCATTTTTATTTTCTATGTTTATCAACGATTTAGAGGATTTATTTATTCATAATAAAGCGGACGGAATTGATGTAAATATGTTTAAAATATTCATGTTATTATATGCTGATGACATTGTTATTTTTGCAAATTCAGCTGAATCCTTGCAACGTAGTATTAATTTATTGTATGATTATTGTATGCAATGGAAACTCAAAGTAAACGTTTCGAAAACTAAAGTAATGATATTTAAGAAAGGTGGTTATAATTCTCGTAATACTGTATTTTATTTTAATCATGAGCCAATCGAAATTGTTAAAACATTTTGTTATTTAGGTATTGTGTTTACAACAGGAGGATCATTAAGTACAGCACAAAAAACATTATCTGGTCAAGCCCAGAAGGCTATTTTCAAATTAGAGAAATATTTGTATAAGTTTACTTATATACCCCCAAAACATAAATTAGAATTGTTTGATAAGCTTGTAGCTCCAATATTAAATTATTGTTCCGAGGTATGCTGTTTCGCTAATGATTTATCGATTGAGAGAGTGCATTTACAATTCTGTAAAAAAACTATTAGGTGTAAAGAAAAATACACAGATTGACTTCATTTATGGTGAATTAGGTCGAACTTCTTTTAAAACTATACAAATGTACAAAGCAATAAAATTTGGGCTAAGAATATTACAAACGAAACAAAATAAATATATTGTTATTGTTTACGACTTACTTAAATCAGATATGAGGACATGTATCCTAGTAAAGTAAATTGGTGTTCGTTATTGAAAAATCTATTATGTTCACTTGGATTTGTTGACGCTTGGATTTACCAAGGAGTAGGAAATGTTGAGATGTTTTTGTCTGTAACAAAACAAAGGTTAAATGATCATTTTATTCAAAACTGGAATGCAAGACTAAATCAATCCAGTAGGGATCTATTTTATAATACAATATCATCTTTTAGATTTCAGCCTTATTTGGAATGTTTTAATGTTCAAAAATTTTGTCAAGCGTTTTCCCGTTTACGAGTCTCTTCTCATAGATTACAGATAGAAGCTGGTAGATGGTCTAGGCCACATAGGACCCCTTTAAATGAAAGAATATGTGTAAGATGTGGGAAAATCGAAGACGAATATCATTTTATATTAGAATGTTTGTTATTTATTGATATAAGAAAAAGGTATATTGATAGATGCTTTTGGATAAGACCTAGTATGCGAAAATTGGTTGAACTTGTAAATTCAGAAAATAAGAACACTCTTCGAAACCTTGGAATATATATCTATAATGCCTTTAATATTCGAAATTCGGTTCTATATACCAATTAAAAGTTCTCAAATAAATTATTAAATAGATATTGATATTTTAGATGTATAGTCATAAGTAAAATAGATATGTAATATATATTGTATTGTAATAATTAAGCATCTTAATAAGAAATGTATTGATATTCGCATAAATATATATCTCAAACACATGTCTAACATATGTTATATAATTATGTATATTTGCATGCCATACTATCGGTCTTACAGTTTCGTTTCGGTAAGACTGATTAAATATGGGATTATTAGCATATATAATATAATCTATGTATCTTGGCTCAATAGTGAGGTAAGATATGTAGATAAACTAATTTAGTTTAAGGATTTATGTAATGTAGTGAATATTAATTATGTTTGTTGTGACACTACTTCATAGATTAACATTATAGTAAATTATATTAATTTAGGGTAGCTAAACATTTCTAGAACAAAACATTTAATTCATGCAATCATTTTAACAGATAAGAAGTACGTGAGTGTAAGACAAACATAAATTAATATTTGCAATTGTTCTACGTTCTAACGAATAAGTTGTTATTATGACCTTCTCCTGTAAAGTCATAATTATATTGTGATAATGTTTTTATTTTAACATATGCACTGTTCGTTATCTTGTATATATGATGTATTATGTCATCATGGGCTTATAAGCCTTTTTGATTGAAATAAAATGTCTGTCTGTCTGTCTGTCTGTCTGTCTGTCTTTAAATCAAATAGTTTAATCTTTAATAATGATGATGATGATGATGATGATGAAAATGATGATAATTATAAAATAAAATAATAATAATAATAATAATAATAATAATATCTCTTTTTATAGAAGGTAACACATGAAAATACACAATCGTAGAAAACAAATATCATATCTTAATTTTAAACGTGGCTTTCAAAACAATATAGAAACATAGAATATCATTAATAAACAATAACAACAGTTAACTCTTCCATCTGCAAGATATGTTTTTATACTTATTTTTAATAGATGTCAGAGAATAAGAAGAACGTATATACGATGGTATTTTATTTCAAATATTTGCACCATTGTAACAAAAAATTTTGTTGTTGTTGTTTTTTAACCAAAGTTTGTGCGGTGTTTAGATATAACTTTGTCATTATTTCTGCTTTGTTTCATAGAAAACAAACGTCTCTCTGATTCGATGAGGTAATATAGATGTCCTTCATGTAAAATAGACTGTACTGAACAAAAGCGATGAAGGCGCGGAAGACTGCTATAGGATCCAGAAACTACTAGGAAACCAGTAAATAAATGTTTTCAGATTAAAAACTCGGATTACAAAAAAATGTTCACAATCAATTACATATAACTTTTGTTTCTGGAGAGAAAAGGTGAGTTATTAAATATGTTTGTTTTTACGGCTACTTTCTCATTAATCCTATGAATTTTTATGAAAAAAACCTCCTTGTTGGTTTCAACACGATATATTATTGGACGATCGTCTAAACTACAGCTGTTCACTTGTGTATCGCACGAATGTAAACAACAACAAAATATCCCTGTAGCTCCGCCTCCAAGACAGATAAGCGAAATAACGTTATTCGATTTACCTGATTAGTAGCACTGGTTGTTTAAAGCTGATTTACTAAAATAAATACTTTCAAAATGTGAAAAATACTGCCATCTCATTTATATCTCGGTGTATTATATTAAAGGGAGGTAATAACATTAATAAAAAACAATCATATATTCTTACATAATGAATTTTAGATTCATATAGTTTGTACTAAAGGCAAAAACAATAATGTTTTAGTGTTTGCATTAATATTACATCAATTTCATAGCATTCAAAATCCTATATTACAAGTATTAATGAGTTTGTATATAACCTAAAATGTCCATTGAATGATATCCTGTAAAGTTTCATTTTACTATCTGTAGGTGCGCAACTTGCATCTACAGGGGTAGTTTTTGATAGCCTACTGAATTCATGGGCTAAATGAGAAATATGTTAATACATGTGTGTCAACAATGTACACATGACCAGCCATAGTAATATGAATGCTAAACATAATGCTCCAATTTACCGTTTAAAATTAAACTAAATATTTCATATATGTTTCATTTTGACTGAAAATGAGTACATCAAAGAACGAACACAGAACTAGGTCAACTCATGATAAACATACACATACACATTTAATTTTGATGTACATTTTGATAAAAAAAATGTATTTTGATTTGTTCGCTCATCAGATTAAAGGGAGGTAATAATAACACGAAAAAAAGTTTAATGATATGTGTTTTAAGAACTTATTGTAATTTTATATAGATTCTTACGGTGGCACAAATGTGACACGTGTGTGTTTTTATTTATCTCGTGGCCACGACTTAGTAACTCGTGGCCACGACATAATATCTCGTGGCCACGATATAAATAAAAACACACACATGTCACATTTGGGCCACCGTAATAGTGCCACGAGATAGCTAAGTCGTGGCCACGAGTTACTAAGTCGTGGCCACGAGTTACTTAGTCGTGGCCACGAGTTACTAAGTCGTGGTCACGAGATAGCTAAGTCGTGGCCACGCGATAAATAACCAATCAGATTACACCATTTATATGAATTTCCCTAGTTAACTAGACATGTGCTATAGTACAAGGATGCACCTTCTTCACCAGCCTGTAAAAGTGCCATTTATACAACTTATTGATTTGTCAATAATTTTACATTTTGCGTCACTGTGACCCTGATCATTGACCCAATGACCTCGAAATTATTAGATGTCATCTACTGATCAGGTGCAATGATCTTTCTGGGTTTCATTAACCATGCCTTATCATTTTAAAATTATTCATCAGACAAGGATTATACCTTATAGGTTATAAAAATTTACTGTCCATGGGCAATGTCCCTTACAAATAAAATAAACCAGAACTTATTCCTTCTCATGTTATCGTATGAACAAGGATACTATGCATTGTTATGGAAAGCCTTGACTGTATTATAATTATAAACCTGAACATTGTTATGTCCAAATAGCAATATATTGAGTCAACCTTTCCTTATACAAGGTGCACTCATTAATATATTATGTGGATCCATCTTTATATGCAGTCAACTGTACAATATATGATGTCAACGTGCCTTAATATGATGTCAATCTATCATTATACGTTGTGCATTTTGAATATATTATGTGGAGCCATCCTTATATAAGGTCAAAATAACAATATATGATGTCAATCTGTCCTTATATGATGTCAGTCTGTCATTATATGATGTGAAGTTATGAATATATTATGTGGAATAATTCCTATATAGAGTCAACATTATATGATGTCAACGCGTCCTTATATGATGTCAATCTTTCATTATACGATGTGCATTTTTCAATATATTATGTGAAACCATCCTTATATAGAGTGAACTTTACAATATATGATGTCAATACGTCCTTAAATGATGTCAATCTTTCATTATACGATGTGCATTTTTCAATATATTATGTGAAACAATCCTTATATAGAGTGAACTTTACAATATATGATGTCAACACGTCCTTATATGATGCCAATCTTTCATTATACGATGTGCATTTTTCAATATATTATGTGAAACCATCCTTATATAGAGTCAACTTAACAATATATGATGTGAATATGTCCTTATAAGAGGTCAGTCTTTTATTAAATGATGTGCAATTACGAATATAGTATGTGGAACCATTCTTATATAGAGTCAAAACAACATTATATTATGTAGAACCGTCTTTATATAGAGTCAACTTAACAATATATGATGTCAACACATCCTTATTATTTATATGATGCCAATCTTTCATTATACGATATATTACGTGAAACCATCTTAATAAAGAGTCAACTTAACATTATAGTTATGATGTCAACACGTCCTTATATGATGTCAGTATTTCATTATATGATGTGCAATTACGAATAAATTATGTGGAACCATTCTTATATAGAGTCAAAACAACACTATAGTATGTAGAATTGTCTTTATATAGAGTCAACTTAACAATATATGATATGCATTGAGTTTTCCCGCTGTTGCCACGAACGGTGCATAGTGAGATATAACCCGGTAAATTTAACCCCATCAGTATAATGACAGAAGCACACCATATAATGATGTTTGCACTTCATATAAAGCAGCGGTCGTATAACAATAGATGCACATCGTATAATGAAAGATTGACATAATATATTGATAAGTTGACTGTATATAATGATGCAACCACATAATATATTCATAAATGCACATCGTATAATAATAGATGCACATCGTATAATGAAAGATTGACATAATATATTGATAAGTTGACTGTATATAATGATTCTACCACATCATATATTCATAAATGCACTTCGTATAATGATTGGTCGACATCATATAAAGACAAATTGACATCATAATTATATTGTTCAGTTGAATTCATATAAGGATGCATCCACATAATATATTCATGATTGCTAAATTGTATAAAGAAAGATTGACACAACAACGTTCATTTTTACAATCATAAGACAGTCAAGGCTTTCCATACATTGTTGTACTTAAAAGAGTGGACAAAAAGCCAAATTCTCGCTCAAAACGGTAGTCAAGTCATCATTTTCACGAATGATCTTGAAAAGTAAACAATTTCGTGGATGAAGGAAAAGAGTAAGAGCAGCCGTATGCAGCTTTTCATTTTTTTTTCAATTCCGTATAAATAAATAAAATATAATGGCCAGTTTACTTACAGCGTTGGAAATCCAGTCAGGCAGCCGCCATTTATTGCACAATTCTGCGTTTCTTATTGCACGAATCGTGCGTTATTTTCACTTCCGGCGTTACTGGATATATATGGTGAGTATAGTAATATTGTGAAGAGAACAAATAAAGTAATTTACATATTGCACACGGCAGAAAACTGTTACAATTCACGTAAATAGCCAAAGAAAAGGGTCAACATTTACTAAATATTTATTATAATCTAAACATGTAAATAAGTGGTAAGAAAGTAAATGTTGGTATTTATTAGTCATCATGAATGTATGTATTAAAGGGAGGTAATAAAATTATTAAAAATTAATAATGTATTCTTAAAATATGAATTTAATATTTATATAATTTGTGCTAAAGGCATAAAATGTGATAAGGTAGCGGTTTTAAATAAATTTTGTCAATTCTATATCATTTAGAAACTTATATTACCATCATTAAAGTCTCTTTATATATTCTACTGAAATGCGCTTTTAAGGTATCCTATAAAGTTTCATTTAGCTATCTGTAGTTATGAAACTTGTATCTACAGAGAGTACTTTGATGGCCTAATGAATTCGTGGGCTAAAAATAAACAATACAATACAATCCAAATAACGTTATTGCAGATAAAACATTATTACAATGTTTATGTTTATAGCAAAACAAACATATATATATTTTAAGAAGATGAGATCTGACATGGAATGGAAAAAAGGTAACAACACTATTTCCTGAAGGTCTTAAAATACTGAGGAAATAGCAGGTTGCACAAAAATTAAATATTTCATACTTAAGTTACTTAAATATGAGTGATAGTGATACTAAATCATCAAGATGTTGATATGATATCGAATAATTGATACTACATCATCAAGATATTCTTCCTTTAATAGAAAAATCAAAAAAAAATCTTCGAAACATTGTATAGCTCTATTTTCGATTTAGAATTTAATAAAGATTCAAATTTATTAATATTCATCAAGATATTCTTATGACTATTAATAAATTTAACTCTTAATTCTTTCTAACTTGTACATCTTGCATCCTGACTTGTACATCTTGCATTCTGACTTGTACATCTTGCATTCTGACTTTTATATACATGTTGCTTTCTTACATGCACATTATGCTTTCTGTTGTGCGCGTCTTGCTTAATTGTATGTTGATATCGTTATTTAACGATCAATTATTATTCATATGTTGATCTGGTACATTAATTCAATAACTTAACCTGCAACAGTTACTGTTTGTATTTGGGCCTATTTACTCAGCTTGAATGACGAATGTCATAAAGCTGCGGTCTCACTTACTCTCGGCAGAGCCCAGGACCACCCCGGTAAGTTACCGGGATGATCCGGGGTGAAATTATTGTTGCGGTCACACTAACCCCGGCAGCACTACGGTAATTCCCAACTAACCACCCAGGATGCGCTCCGGACCATCCAGGCAGAGCCCAGGTGAAGCTACGGTTCATGCCGGTGCTTCCCCGGTCGTTCCCGGATGACGCCAGAAGAGCCCCGGTTGACCCAGGCAGAGCCCCGGTCGATCCAGGCAGAGTCCCGGTAGAACCCCGGTTGATTGAAAACGCGCGAAAATGATTACATTGCTACATAATTTTTATTTAATATTATATCTATTGTTCCAGAACAGTAATTCATGATGATTTTCTGAAAAATCCTTATGCAAGACTGGATAAAAGTGAAATGAGAAGGATTTTTATACAAACAAGTGAAATCATCGCAAATTGTCGTGATTCTTTTGAAATGAACCGGGTTTTGCCGGGGCTCTACCGGGATCAACCGTAGCTCCATCGTCATCTTCCGGGGCTCTGCCGGCATTCTTCGGGGCTCTGCCGGCATCCTCCGGGGCTCTGCCGGCCTTCACCGGGGCTCTGCCGGCCTTCACCGGGGCTCTGTCAGCCTTCACCGGTGCTCTACCGTAGCTATAACGGCTATATCATGCCCCGGATCATCCCCGGTTTGTGCCGGCAGAGCTACGGTGCTTCCCCGGTGTAACCCCGTTCGTTCCCGGCAGAGCTAAGGACGAATTAAGCCGGTAAAGCTATACTTCCCGGATCATCCCGGACCAACCCGGTGAGTGCAGCTTTAAGACGAATGATTTCATAATATTAATTGATGAGTACATAAAAACAAAATATACAAAAATGGTCCCAAGAATTGGTTATAAAACGAATATTGCATGTTGGGCTTAAGATCACTGTGGCACAAAGGTGACATGTGTGTGTTTTTATTTATCTCGTACGACGAGATACTATGTCGTGGCCACGAGGTACTATGTCGTGGCCACGAGATAGCTAAGTCGTGGCCACGAGTTACTAAGTCGTAGCCACGAGATACTATGTCGTGGCCACGAGGTACTTAGTCGTGGCCACGTGTTACTAAGTCGTGGCAACGAGATTATGTCGTGGCCACGAGTTACTAAGTCGTGGCCACGAGATACTATGTCGTGGCCACGAGTTACTAAGTCGTGGCAACGAGATTATGTCGTGGCCACGAGTTACTAAGTCGTGGCAATGAGATAGGTAAGTCGTGGACACATGAAACTAAAACAATAATGTTTTAGTGTTTGCATTAATTTTACATCAATTTCATAGCATTCAAAATCCTATTTTACAAGTATTAATGAGTTTGTATATAACATAAAAAGTCCATTGAATGATATCCTGTAAAGTTTCATTTTACTATCTGTATGTGCGCAACTTGCATCTACAGGGGTAGTTTTTGATAGCCTACTGAATTCATGGGCTAAATGAGAAATATGTATATAGATGTGTGTCAACAATGTACACATGACCAGCCATAGTAATTTGAATGCTAAACATAATGCTCCAATTTACCGTTTAAAATTAAACTAAATATTTCATATTGAAAATGAGTACATCAAAGAACAAACGTTCTCTGTTTATCACAGAACTAGGTCAACTCATGATAACATACACATGTACATTTTGATAAAAAAAATGTATTTTAATTTGTTCGCTCATCAGATTAAAGGGAGGTAATAATAACACGAAAAATGATAATTGAGCCGCGTCATGACAAAACCAACATAATGGGTTTGCGACCAGCATGGATCCAGATCAGCCTGCGCATCCGTGCAGTCTGATCAGGATCCATGCTGTTCGCTTACAAACCCTATAACAAGTAAAGAAACTGATAGCGAACAGCATGGATCCAGACCAGACTGCGCGGAGGCGCGGGCTGGTCTGGATCCATGCTGGTCGCAAACCCATTATGTTGGTTTTGTCATGACACGGCCCATATGTGTTTGTAATTTTATATAGATTCTTACGGTGGCACAAAGGTGACATGTGTGTGTTTTTATTTATCTCGTGGCCACGACATAGTATCTCGTGGCCACGAGATAAATAAAAACACACACATGTCACCTTTGTGCCACCGTAATAGTGCCACGAGAGCTAAGTCTTGGCCACGAGATAGCTAAGTCGTGGCCACGAGATACTATGTCGTGGCCACGAGTTACTAAGTCGTGGCCACGAGATAGCTAAGTCGTGGCCACGAGATACTATGTCGTGGCCACGAGTTACTAAGTCATTACTAAGTCGTGGTCACCAGCCTGTAAAAGTGCTATTTATACAACTTATTGACTTGTCAATAATTTTACATTTTGCGTCACTGTGACCCTGATTATTGACCCAATGACCTCGAAATTATTAGATGTCATCTACTGATCAGGTGCAATGATCTTTCTGGGTTTCATTAACCATGCCTTATCCTTTTAAAATTATTCATCAGACAAGGATTTTACCTTATAGGCTATTTACTGTCCATGGGCAATGTCCCTTACAAATAAAATAAACCAGGACTTATTCCTTCTCAATTTATCGTATGAACAAGGATAATATGCATTGTTGTACTTAAAAGAGTGAAGACAAAAAGCCTAATTCTCGCTCAAAACGGTAGTCAAGTCATCATCTTCACGAATGATCTTGAAAAGTAAACAATTTCGTGGATGAGGGAAAAGAGTAATGTCTGTGCAGCCGTATGCAGCTTTTCATTTTTTTTTTCAGTTCGGTTAATAATAAATAAAATATATTGGCCAGTTTACTTACAGCGTTGGAAATCCTGTCACAATTGCACAATTCGTTTCTTATTGCACGAATCGTGCGTTATTTTCCCTTCCGGCGTTACTGGATATACATGGTGAGTATAGTAATATTGTGAAGAGAACAAATAAAGTAATTTACATATTGCACACGGCAGTTACAATTCACGTAAATAACCAAAGAAAAGGGTCAACATTTACTAAATATTTATTATAATCTAAACATGTAAATAAGTGGTAAGAAAGTAAATGTTGGTATTTATTTGTCATCATGAATGTCTGTATTAAAGGGAGGTAATAAAATTAATAAAAATTAATAATGTATTCTAAAAATATGAATTTAATATTTATATAATTTGTGCTAAAGGCATAAAATATGATGAGGTAGCGGTTTTAAATACATTTTGTCAATTCTATATCATTTAGAAACTTGTATCACCATCATTAAAGTCTCTTTATATATTCGACTGAAATGCGCTTTTAAGTTATCCTATAAAGTTTCATTTAGCTATCTGTAGTTATGAAACTTGTATCTACAGAGAGTACTTTGATGGCCTAATGAATTCGTGGGCTAAAAATAAACAATACAATACAATCCAAATAACGTTATTGCAGATAAAACATTATTACAATGTTTATGTTTATAGCAAAACAAACATATATACACATGTACATTTTAAGAAGATGAGATCTGACATGGATTGGAAAAAAATGTAACAACACTATTTCCTGAAGGTCTTAACATACTGAGGAAATAGCAGGTTGCACAAAAATTAAATATTTCATACTTAAGTTACTTAAATATGAGTGATAGTGATACTAAATCATCAAGATGTTGGTATGATATCGAATAATTGATACTACATCATCAAGATATTCTTCCTTTAATAGAAAAATCAAAAAAAAATCTTCAAAACATTGTATAGCTCTATTTTCGATTTAGAATTTAATAAACTTTATATTCAAATTTATTAATATTCATCAAGATATTCTTTATGACTATTAATAAATTTAACTCTTAATTCTTTCTAACTTGTACATCTTGCATTCTGACTTGTACATCTTGCATCCTGACTTGTACATCTTGCATTCTGACTTGTACATGTTGCATTCTGACTTTTATATACATGTTGCTTTCTTATTTGCCGGGGCTCTACCGGGATCAACCGTAGCTCCATCGTCATCTTCCGGGGTTCTGCCGGCATCCTTCGGGGCTCTGCCGGCATCCTCCGGGGCTCTGCCGGCCTTCACCGGGGCTCTGCCGGACTTCACCGGGGCTCTGTCAGCCTTCACCGGTGCTCTACCGTAGCTATAACGGCTATATCATGCCCCGGATCATCCCCGGTTTGTGCCGGCAGAGCTACGTACGGTGCTTCCCCGGTGTAACCCCGTTCGTTCCCGACAGAGCTAAGGACGAAGCCGGCAAAGCTATACTTCCCGGATCATCCCGGACTACCCCGGTGAGTGTAGCTTTAAGACGAATGATTTCATAATATTAATTGATGAGTACATAAAAACAAAATATACAAAAATGGTCCCAAGAATTGGTTATAAAACGAATATTGCATGTTGGGCTTAAGATCACTGTGGCACAAAGGTAACATGTGTGTGTTTTTATTTATCTCGTACGACGAGATACTATGTCGTGGCCACGAGTTACTAAGTCGTGGCCACGAGATACTATGTCGTGGCCAGATATATGTCGTGGCCACGAGATAGCTAAGTCGTGGCCACGAGTTACTAAGTCGTGGCCACGAGATACACCATTACACCATTTACCTAAATTCCACGGTATGTGAATTGTAAACAAATATGTAATCTCGCTTTAAATCAAATAGTTTAATCTTTAATAATAATTATAATTTAATAATAATAACAATAATAATAATAATAATAATAATAATAAAAATATTAATAACAATAATAACAATAATAATAATAATTAAATTTCTATTTATAGAAGGTAACACATGAAAATACACCATCGTAGAACATCATTAAACAATAACAACAGTTAACTCTTCCATCAAGATTGTGTCCTATGACAAACTAAATTTTAGATATTAAATATCAATTATACAATTTTCATTTAAAAATATTTTAACAAAATATGTACATGCAGAATAAATATTATAACATAATAACATAATGACAGAGTTATGAAGATATCTATTTGAACTGCAAGATAAGTTTTTATACTTATTTTTAAAAAGATGTCAGAGAATTTATTAGAAAACCGTATATTAGATAGTATTTTATTTAAAATCTTTGCACCATAATAACAAAAAGTTTTTTGTTTTGTTTTTTTACTATAATTTGTGCGGTGTTTATGTATAACTTTGTCATTAATTCTGCTGTGTTTTCATAGAAAACAAACGTCTCTCTGATTCGATGAAGTAGTATTGATGTCCTTCATGTAAAATAGACTGTACTGAACAAAAGCGATGAAGGACAGGAAACCAGTAATGTTTTCAGTTAAAAAAATGTTCACAATCAATTACATATTATTTTTGTTTCTGGAGAGAAAAGGTAAGTTATTAAATGTGTTTGTTTTTACGGCTACTTTCTCATTAATCCTATGTATTTTTTTATGAATTTTCAACACGATATTATTAAAGTCTATTCATGTTCTTGCCCAGCGCATAATATTAAAGGGAGGTAATAAAATTAATAAAAAATAATCATATATTCTTTCACAATTAATTTTATATTCATATAGTTTGTACTAAAGGCAAAAACAATAATGTTTTAGTGTTTGCATAACTTTCCATCAATTTCATAGCATTTAAAATCCTACATTACTAGCATTAATGATTTAGTATATTTTACCTAAAATGTCCATTTAATGTTATCCTTTACTATTATCTGTAACTCTCTGTTAAGATGTGCAACTTGCATCTACAGGGGTAGTTTTTGTTAGCCTACTGAATTCATGGGCTAAAATAGAAATTCGTTTGTATTAGTACTGCGAACATGAACAGCTATAATAAATTAAAATGCTAAACATAATTCGGATTTCGTAAGGGACAATCTACTGTTGACGCTATTTTTATTGTTCAGAAATATTTAAATGATAATAAAAGATTGTATGCTATATTTGTTGATATGATGAAATGCTTCGACTTTGTTTATAGAAATGGCCTTTGGTTTAAATTGTATAATTGCGGAATTCAAATCTTAAGACTATATATAAATTTTACAAAAGAGAATTAAGTTATGCTTGAAGCTGTAATAATCACATTAAAGCAGTATTACAAATATGTGTTTATGATTATAAAATAAAGACCTTTTCCCAGAAACTATTTTCATAAATAAATAGATGTGTTTATTATATACTTATAAATGAAATATTGAGAAATATTGATGAAATAAAATGCGTATTTCCATTTTCCGTATTTTCACTGTAAAAATTTATTTTTCACTGCAGTGAAACATATTTTCCGTATTTTCACTGGTGTCTTGCCGGACTACTTTCTTTTAAATTCTGCCAGTACACAAAATTTAAGGGAAAGTCTTTCAAATTTTATCGCAAAAAAGAGAAAAATGTATATAATAAACAGAAAATTCAAGTTTTTTCTATAAATACATGATTCATTTTCATCTTGTGGCATGAAAATTACCATATTTCACTCGTGGCTACCGCCACTCATGAAATATTTATTTTCATACCACTCGATGGAAATAAATCATGTATTTATAGAAAAAACTTGAATATCCTCTATATATTCAAGCGCATCTGGGCCGTAACATATTAATTAACAGGGTGCATATGTTGTTTATACAAGCGACACTTGTGATAGGGTGCATATTTTAGAGTTATAACATTACATCAGATTACGTCACTTTTGTTAGTTGTCAAAATATTTATGGACGGATCATCCTAGGGACTTTATAAGTCATGCCTTACTGATTTGATACTCCAGACTACCAACAACATTAAATTACTATTTGCTTACATGCTACGTTAGACCGAAATACCGTATTCGTTCTGTGTATTACAACCTGTGTATTTTATTAAAGGGAGGTAATAAAATTATAAAAAGAAATAATATATTCTTTAAAAACGAATTTTATATTTATATAATTTGTGCTAAAGGCATAAACTATGATGTTTTAGTGCTTGAATTCGAATTTGTCAATTCTATATCATTTAAAAAATTATAGTACAATCATTAAAGTCTCTATATATAACTTTCATATATGCTTTTGAAAGTTAACTCTAAAGTTTGTAACACTTCTGTTGAAATGTAACTTGCGTCTACAGAGTAGTTTTTGGTGGCCTATGGAATTCGTGGGCTGAATAATCTAATTACACATGCAATAATCAATCAAAGAACAAACGTTCTCTGTTTATCACAGAACAGAACATCTCATGATTGCATACGCATGTACATTTTACTTGGGGACCATACGCCGCACGAAATGGCACGGAAGTGTCACATAGAAGGTTCCATGATAACCGCCGTATGAACACATCTGCGGATGTTTCTTTATTCAAAATTTTACCATTTCATGTTAAAATGTTGGATTCTGCTTAAGCCGGTGCTAGGGAGCTTGGACGGTAGTTTGCACTTGACAGTACGTCCATGAACAGCCTCAATCTAATCGAGCCTACAACATTTTCAATTTTGCTTTCCTCTATGTTACTGCCTTGATCCGCAGTGTTAATATTTCCTATTCATATCGGCCACTATAACTAGAAGATTAAGAAAAAATAGCACGTTTAAGTGACAGTTTTGTAAAAAATATCATAAATTAAGGGGAAAGTAATATAGATTTTATTTATACATCATACCAAATAGACAAGAACAGAACAAAACAAAAAATGTATTTGGCACACACATACATGTTCATCGCCAATACGTTGTAACAATGTATGGAGTTAACAGAATTAACCGCTCACTTTATGGAAGCATGCTGCTTTATATGGTCATACTTACATACCTTTTCTAGACTGTATTAACCGTCTATGATAGCAGTCTAACAGCATTGGTTTGAAAAATAAAATTACATGTACATACATGTATTGTTTGATTTTATTAACCTGTCAATTGCATACTGATTCAATACATACTACATGCATGTATTTATTTATTTATTTATTTATTTATTATTTATTTATTTATTTATTTATTTATTTATTTTATTATATCTTGACTGAAATAAAGGTACATTTTAATTTATAATTATATTGCTTGGTTACTGGAATAGACAACAATATCATACTTGACATAAACCATATATATTTATATTGCAACACTTCATGATATCTTTCCGCATAATTTATAATATAGCTTCGCGACCTCTTATATTTCCTTCTATTGATATTGCAAAACATAACCAGTTTCAATGAAACGTTTATAAATCAAAAGAACACTTTAACTCTCGAAATATTTGCAGAAAGGGTTGTCATACGACTGTTAATTTATTTCTGTATGAGGTAATCTATTACAGTAGACATATCTATCAATCATATCATATCCTTGTTATTACGCGTCTAGTTTCATCACGAGACAATAACTGACATTAAATATCTTTTGCGCATATCTGAATTCATAATATCAGTTTCAGTTTATTGGCAAATCGGCATATACAATATACCTTTGGCCATTTACAATATACAAAAGGATGGCCAAGATAATACAATTTACATTTAACATAAATACAATACATGTAATACAATACAGTTATAATACAAGAACCTAAGAAGCAGCAATAATTGCAAGTTTTTCATTTCTCAAATGCATAGCATAAAATACAAATTTGGCAATATTCCTAACAGTTCTATTATTACTTGAAGACAATAATCTAGTAAATTTATTAATGCATGGAAAAGAATAATTAACATTATATTTTCGACGAAGGTTTCTATAGAGTGGACAGCATAACAAAAAATGATATTCAGATTCAACATTAGGTGAACAAAGTTTACAAGTTCGTAGGTTTCGATCAATACCTGCAAATCTACCACTTTCAATTTCAAGAAGATGGGAACAGAGTCTAAAACAAGACAATTCTTTTCTTTGATGCTCATTTGTAACAATATCTAGATACTTTTCATATTTCATATCAACGAACCAATAACACAACATTCTTTCATAGTCATTAAAATATGATAAATATTAGAAAATTGAGCCGTCTTTAAATATTTTAACACGATATTTTCAATTTTACTTTACTCATTATATATTGGAGTAGAATATGTCAGACAAAGCATACATAATTAAACTAAGAAAGATTGATTATGGATAATTTAATATCTAATTTTATTCTCCGTAAAGATAATTGCTAGTTTGTTTTATGAATCCTCTATACGTCATGTATACAGAAATGAAATATAGAAGATACGTGTGAAAACATTTTCAATGAAATAGTAACAAGTATATCGCAATTGTCGCCATCCCCGGCAAAGATTTTAAATGCTGTTGGGTCAGTTAAACAGAAAATCACAAAATAATAGGACCAAAAAGGAATTTCTCCAAAATAATTGAATTTTATTTGCATTTTTGAAAGATTTATCAAGTTTTGAGAACATTTCATGCATTACGAAGGACATCATTGCATTGTGTGGCTAAATAGCCTTTGCCCTCTCCTCCAACCCTACTTTACTTAATGTTTTGTTTCTTGTAAATATAGGCACTATCAATCGGATTGATATGATAGTATATATATGATCAACAAATTGTTTCGATATCAAATTAAGCTTTAAAAGTTGCCAAGGGGTCTAGACAGTAGAATTTCATCAAACTGAGGGTTGAATAGAATTACTAAGTGCACCTTACAATATTTTATGTACTACTAGAGGGCAATTGTTAATGCTCCGTCTCAAATTCAGTGTTCACCTATATTCTTTAGCTAAGGCATTTATTTTAGAGATAAACCGTATTTTAACAGAATAAAGGTAGAAACCATTCCTTTTCGCAATCCTTAACACCATAAACATATATGTAAACACAATTTGTTTTAACCAAAATTCAGTCTAGTATACCTTTTATGTACTTGAGTAGTACTTTTAGTTTTGTCCTATGCACTTATTTTTCTATTTGAAAAGTGAAAATGGAGAAAACAGTGTTTTGGTACCTTTAAATATCTTATATTTTCAGCTGAAACTCATTTCCTTTCACGGGTATTATCCTAAATTATCTATAAAATTACAAACATATACATAATGTACTAAAACCAAAGATAACTTTTTGAATTTATAGATACACAATAAACATGTTTATGCCGATGTTTAACGTCTTGGTACGAACACTTTAAATATCACAACCCGCGGTTTAAATGATCATATTTTTGTTTTTCAATTGATTGATTGATTGGCTGATTCATTCATTCATTCATTCATTCATTCATTCATTCTATTTTGCCATTGCTTTGAACTATCATGCCACTAAAATTTTCCTGCAACAAAATACTTTTTGTTTTAAAATGAATAAATTCAAACTACATGAATACATTCTATTCCTCTTGAACTGCATATCAGTTTTAATTGTACGTTACGTAATTACTAAACAATATCATTAAATATTTAAAATGACACCATATTACTTCTTTTTAAAAATCTTATGTTTTTTCTGTTTTTTTTTTCTTCCGACTGCTCCATAGAAAGAGAGCAAAATATTATAAATTAAGGGACAATTCTTCAACCCTCAGGTGGGGCAAAATTTGACAATTTGCAAGATAATAGTGCATCAAGTCAAAATAGTGCAGAAAACAGAAGCACAGCATGTCAAAGTAGTGCAGCAATTTTAAATCTTACAGCAATTTAATCTGTTGCAGCAAGTCCAAGATGTGCAGCAAGTAGATTTACTGCCGCAAATTTGAAAGTTTCAACAAGTCCAACAGTGCTTCAAGTCTAAAAGTGCAACATGTCAAAGTAGTAACAACGACAACAGTCGCATTGAGTCTAAATATAGCAGGAAGTTCCAGAAGCGCAGCAGTACAAGAATTGTATTAGTCCTGTCTTAAAAGCAAGTTTAACTGACAACGTCACCTTAAGTAATAAACCACAGACAGACATGTTTCTGCCACAAGGTATATAAACAATGTATAATCAATTTAAAATGACGCATTGCTTTACTTACAATATTATATTGAAAGAATATGAAAGAATTTAAATGATGTACTTCACATTACCGTTTAAATCACGTTGTATGTTAATAACTTATTAATACCAAGTAGCCTTATTTTAAAGTAGGTCATGGCTATGTACTAGCTGGAAGTTATTACCTAGAAGGTATAGTGAAAAAGGACATTCATTGGAAGATGAGAATAAAATGTCACTCTATCATGACAAATGTACATCTGAATACGTTATTTCTGTCCTCGAGCAGAAATGTCAATTATAAAAGTTGATTTATGGCTAAGCAAGAGTAAACGTCGCTCTTCTTACTTATGAGAAATATTTCAAATGTCCCAATTCCTATAGCATTCTTGTTAGTAAACAAAAAAGTTGTTAAAAAAGTGACGGCAGAAATGTTTTTGTTCATGATGAACTAACAACCGTTTTATTTTTGTGTTGTTGATTTTGTGCGGTTTTTTGTTGTTGTTTTTACTAATACTAAGTACTTTGGTGATTTTTCAACATTGCGAAAATACCCTTTTTTTTATTCACTCAATAATAAGAATAACAATTTCTCTGTAACTAATCAAAGCAAGTAACGTATAAAATAATCAAAAGTTTATTGCACCATTGAAATTCTATTTTGTTTTTAATTCTTGTCATAATTGCCAACACAGTCTGGTCGGATAAGTCACTTTGAAAACCTTCTTTGTTTGTATAACGTAAATAAGGTAAATTAAATTGATTAATATTGTTCACCGGTCTTAATTAGTTTTACGAAAGAATTTCAGCAGATGTTTTTGTCTCCAGAGTATGAAAGTGTGGGGGAAAATCTTTATAAACAAATGAGAAATGATTGAATTACTTAAGATATTCTAGACTTTCGATATAGTAAGATGTCTTTGAACTACTACATCACTATGTACTTTGCAAATCGAGGTCATCATCCATTTATAAAGCTGAATATCTTATTTCTATGCACGACATGTTAGCTTTCAATTTTAGCTTTTTAACCAAATATAGAAGGAAAGATGTTTTCCAATATTTATAGTTTGCATTTTTATCTAATATTATTTAATGTACGGCTATTACATGTCTGAATCTTTTATGACTTTGACATTCTATTTAGATGTTTTATTGAATAATATCACAGACGATTATGTTTGATGTTAAGTTCTGTTGCCAAATTAATTGTTCTCTACCGGACTGCACCATATAAAGGAAATGGTAATGTTTTACTTTATTTGATATAAAGATGAATTGCCAAGATGCTTGAAGATTTTATGTTTTTATGAAAGTCTTGTCTCCCGACATCAATCAAATTTCTTGAAGAAAGAGAGAACATTATCATTCCATGTGGCCCACAGTTTTTAAACTTCATAGGATGATTGTCCATATTGAGTAGAAGACCCCTTTTGATTTTGGGATCACAAGGTCAAAAGTCAAGGTCACTATTAGCTAAATACTGAAAATGGTTTCCGGAGCGTAACTTAAGTTACATTTGGCACACAGTATTCAAACTTCATAGGATGATTGTCCATATTGGGTAGAAGACCCCTATTGATTTTGGGTTACAAGGTCAAAGATCAAGGTTACTATCACCTTTAAACTGGAAACAGTTTTCGCTCAATAACTCAAGTATAAATCAACCTACAGCTGTAAAATTTTATAGGATTAACAGCTTTATACCCCTGACGTCTTTTCGTCCATCCGTTGTAGCACTTTTACTTACAAGTTAACAACTTGATGGAGGTGCTTTGAAAACAGCAACTGTATATACACATGAATGTTCTTCAGCTATAAAGGAGGATTGCTTTTTAAAGAAGGTAATACTATATTTTATTCCCATGTCTTACAAATGCTTCGTCCTTACTAAAAGAAAAAGTACTTCCGGGCATATAATGCTCCTTCTAGCGGTGCTCTTGTTATTTGTTTCATTCGTAAAACCCTTGAACGTTTACTTTATTGTCAGTCTGTGAGATAGGTTTCATTAAATCAAGTCGTTTTATCTACCTTTTGTAGAACAATACAAGTCGTACAATATGAAAATCGTCTTAGAGTAAGTTTGCTTCGTTTTCAAATAGAATTCAAAACCATTTACCTGACTGTCCTTGACATCAAATATTTTTATGCCTCTAGAGTATTGGCTTTGGTGGAAAAATCCCTTTCTTAAAAATGAATGCCATATGATTGCATGTTCTAAGATATTTTAGGTGCTACATAACGTACAATACCTTATTCCACCATACATATGTTATATAAGTAGAGCTTAATATTTAACAAGACGGTAATAGATTTGTTTCCAAACGCAGCATTTTATGTGAAAAAGTTAATTTGTTGAAACACTTTATTTTCGTTTCTGGAACTTATTTAATTTAACTATCTTAGTATTCTTGCGTTTATAGAAATAATACATACTCTGGAAAGGTAATCTACAGACTGTCATTTCTAACTGTGAATGCAATTTGTTTATTAAGTCTGTTTGTAACATTTTCACAAGACACGTATCTAAGAAATAATTTTTAAAAATTGAAACAAATTACTTTTGAAATAGCATATGTGTAATTTATCAACATAATGTTTTTTTTTTTCAATTATAACGAAAATAAATATCTTCAACATATTCATAATGAATTCACGGGAAATAAGTAAGTAAAATAATGTGTACAAACGGAAACGAAGGTACTTTATAAATAACAAAAGTTATTTTTTGCGGAATGTAGAGAATATATTTGAAATAATTTCAAAAGAGAATCAATGAAATTGTTTGAATTTATATAGTGCAGCACTACTATTACAGCCATGTTGCTGTGATGGCAATTACTTCGATTGGGTCTTTCGAATTCCTTGATTAAGCAAATATTGAGAGGGAATATTTAACTATTTAAGTTAATTTATCACAATCAATTAGTTATTATGTGACAATAATAAGATTTGTACACACACTTATGGATAACCCCTAATATGATATGATATGATATGATATGATATGATATGATATGATATGATATGATATGATATGATATGATATGATATGATATGATATGATATGATATATCAGGTTTAAATTGAATATTTTTTTAAAATTCAAATGCTTATATAATATTAAAACCATTGACCGAATTTATAGAAATATAACTCATTCTTGAAAAAGTTAAGTATCTCCATGTGTTCTCCAAAACAAAAATTAAAAATATAATCATAAAAAATCAAAAATTTTTTAAGAATAACATATATTATTTTCATGTTTTGTATCATTATATTAAAGAATAATATTTTATTGTATTTAAAAATGTTTTAAGTCGCACTAACTCTTTCATGAATGACTTCGTCAAATTTAACTAAATCAAACATATATTATTGTAAATGAAAGAATTTGAATTTAAATAATCTTCTTTGGTACTTTATTCGACAGTTTTTAAAAACAAAAAGACAAAAAGGAAAATACAGAGTACAAGTTTTCGCATATAATGATAATAAATAATTATGTTTTAATAAGAAAACTAGAGCTATTCGGCGAGGAAATAACTTTTCAACGAGACCGGAAAGCACATGAGATATCGATATAGCAGTGTCATTTTGCATATAGGCCTAAACTAGTGTTAGTAAATAGTATATTTACTGGTACACTTGAAACACATTTGTATACAGATTATATATGTTTCAATATGTTTTTAGACTAAAACATTGTGCTAAGATACATGTACTTTACAAAATCGAAATATATTTTCTCAACTATTGCACGAAACTTTTGTTTACTATGATTTGAACATGTAAACATGTGTTAAGTAAATGTTGGCACATAGTGTATTATATTAAAGGGAGGTAATAAAATTAATAAAAATAACTCATACATCCCAGCAAACACATGACGTTAAAAAAACGTCGGATTAATGTTAGATTTTGGTCACGACGTCGGCGACCAAAATACGACGTAAATCTGACGTTAAAATACCGATGTCTAATAGACGTTTCTTTTTGACGTCGTACTAACGTCAGGTTCTGGTCGGTGTCCTGACGGTAGGTAAAAAAATAACAAAAAATAATCCTTATTCGCTGTTGTAATCATTTAAACTTTTTTTCAAATGTTAATTGAATTACAAATGAAGTGTTCTTATATAAATACAGACCAAGATCGCGGCGCTGCAACCTTATAAAACATATAGGTGGCGCTGTATATAGGCAAGTTACATGTGTTATTGTTATGAAATCTATTTATAGCCACAGATCTGTTTACAAGTTCCAATCATTTAACGTTGTAATATTATCATTTGTAGTATTATATGTATCAAAATTAGGAGTTTTTGATAGTGTTTTATCATTTAATCATAGTGACAGAAAAGGGAAAGAAAACATAATTAACCTATAATTCGAAACTAAAGTCACGTGGATGGAAATTCAAATTCGTAGGCGTTACGTTTTGGCTGTCGGTCAGGAATCGGGATGCATTGATAAGTGCATATTATAGATTTTCTTGAACAAAAAGGTCAGTTCAATTTATTTAGATTTATTTCTACTTTGTATTTGATAAATAATTGCATGATTGCAAGCAATCTTAAATTTAATTATCATCATTTGAACAGCTGAAGTAAAATGTCACACAAATTCGCGATAATGTCTAATAATAAATCTTTTTAAAATTGACATGTTTTAACTCTATTTGTGAAGGGTTTATAATACGCCTTTCAGTACTACCAAAGAGTAGTTTTCATATTTTTCTTAAACTGTGATGTTTTTGTCAGTTAAAATCTGAGAATTGAGAATGAATTTGTACGATTTCGAGCATTTCGGACTAAGACGTTTCGGTCTCAAATAACCCAAAACGTTCCGGTCCCAAATAACCAAAGACGTTTTGGTTCCTGACATTTCGGCATTAAATCTTTAATTTAAAACTATGAAATATTTAAGACTTGTGTAACTGTTCTATTTCAAACGTAGAATATATACATAAGTTAGAATATAATTTTCTTTTCAGGTAGTTAAAGTGTTGGACATGCTCTCAAAGATCGGAGGGACGGAAACACGTGAATATGTAAAAAGAAACATAATTATGAAAGTAAGATTTTTGTAAATTCTATTACATACTTTAATCCATACTAAACTGGAGTTTAAAGGCGGCTTTTTAAATGTTCAGTATTTATGTTTACTTTTAATTTTTGTTAAAGCTCTCTTATAAAAAGTTGGCAAAATTGTTCATTAAGTTAAGATAACCATGAAAACATTTTTGCTTGTTATTTTTACATGTTTCATAAATTTCTTTTTTTTCAGTGAAAATGATGTCACACACGCTATTGGGCGCTACAAACGCTACATATCCTCCGAACAGACGAGGGGTGCTGAAAGAAGGTCATATCTTAAAGCATCACACCTCAAAAGTCGTGCTAATTCTCATGGATATCTAAAAGTATAACTTTGTGAAGTAACTAAAAGGCAGTAATTTATACATTACTGACAATAATCAAAGGAGGTCAAAATATGCAAAATGGCACTAAATGTTTTAGAAATGCTGTAGAAATATAGTTAAAGTACTGAAAATCTGTCATAAATTGCTTGAAACATTAATTATTATCAGAATCTTTTAACTTTTCTTAAAATTATAATATTTTCATTATATTATTTGATAAGGCAAAATTTAATAGAAATGTGCATACATTGTTTTGTTCTTTAATATTTGTACATGTTTTCTTAGTTTCATTTATGTCATTGTTTTTGTTATACTTTTTGCTTTGTAATTAACTTATTTTATGTTTTATTTTGTTTAATTTATGAAAATTATTTAACCTTGCAGAATTTACTAAAATTGTATGTATCAGCTTAAAATTGCAACTTTTATTTTAAATTAAAAGAGCATGAAACATATTTTTGCTTTTAGTTTTCTGTTATACATTTCATTTAAGGGAAAGTTACTTAATACAAATGAGTTACATTAAATTCGATCAAATCAGGATTAGCCAGAAAATATTTATGACGTGGTGAAACAAAAAAGATTAGGGGAATGATAAGATGAAGGTCAGAAAATGATCAGATTTAGGGCAGAAAAGGGTTAATATTTAGGTCGGAAAATGGTCAGATTGAGGTCGGAAAATGGTTAGAAACTGGTTAGATTTAGGTCGGAAAATGGTCAGATTGAGGTCGGAAAATGGTCAGATTGAGGTCGGAAAATGGTGAGATAATGGTCAGATTTTGGTCAGAAAAAGGTTAAATAATGGTTAGATTCTGACGTCTACCTGACGTCAGATTATTACGTCAAAAAAACTTTCAAATCCAACCGTTTTTCCGACCGTCATCCGACGTCAGAACCTGACTTAAATCTGACGTCAGTATGACGTCTTGTGTTTGCTGGGATGTTTTGATAATGCCTTAAATATTTTTTTAATTTGAACTAAATGGATAAACTATGATGTAATAACGTTTGAAATATGTTTTTGTAAATTGTATATCATTTATAAACTTATATTATAATCATTAAAGTTTCTTTATATAAACTACTAATATGCATATAAAATTTATCCTATAAAGTTTCATTATACTCTCTGTAGACGTGTAACTTGTTTCTACAGAATACTTTTTCTTGGCCCATTGAATTCGTGGGTTAACTATACTAATTACTAATAATATACTATTAAAGCAAGGCGTGTGTAAACAGTGTTTTTCATAACCAGCCATATCAGTTTATTGGTTAAAAATTATGCTCCAAATTACCGTTTAAATCTTATCTTTCATTACAAAGCTTAATATTTCATGGTTAACATTTATTTGCTTCATTTTGACTGAAAACGAGTATATCAAAGAACATACATTCTCTGTATATCACAGAACTTGGAAAACTCATGATAACATACGCATGCACATTTTGATGTAGTTTATAAGGGGAGGTAATGATAAGACGAAAAATAGATCATTTGTGTTTTTAAGAATGAATTGTATATTTATATAGATTGCATTTTAATGTATTAATAATGATACGAGAATGTGTAAATGAGTATTTCTGAATTATGTATCATTTTATAACATTTAGTACAATTATTTAAGTATTTTAATATAAATTACACATTTGATGACTGACGAAAAACCATTAAAGCCAATATGAACGTAGAACGTTGGACGGTGAAACGGGCGACCCGGCTTCGATTTCTGGACGGCGCAGGGTACTTTTGTTCAGATTGATCATGACATTTATCATGAATTTCTTTGTACGGTCATTCGTTTCTTTGCTCTGGCATATTGAGAATTTATCAGTTTCTTGCGAAATTAAAGGCAACTAGTACTGGTAAACTGCTTGACAGCCTGTCAGGAACTATGCTCTTGTAAATTCAAAGTGGCTTACTGCCTTGACCCGCGTTGTAATACTTCATATTCAGATCGGCCACAGTTTTACTAGACTGGGTAGTAACGCAGTAGATTATGAAAAAAAAATGACAGTTTTAAGAAATCATAAATTTAGGGGAAAATAACATAATATTTATTTTCACATCCAACCAAAAAGACGGGAATTAACTGTTCATTAGAATTAATTTCATGCTTTTATTTTCTATTAATAGCATATTTTATCTGGACGCATGCTGCTTTAAATGATCATATCTTTAGTATCGTAACAGTATTATTTCACAATTACTTTTATTTCCTTAAAGCAGTGTAGACTGTATTAACTGTTATGATAGTCAGTCTGATAACATTATTTTTAATTTGACAAACTAACATTACATACATGTATTGTTTGATTTTATTAACCTGACAATTGCATACTGATTATTAATATACGGGTAATACACGCAATAAATTAATCTTCGATATATTTTCGGTAATATATTCTGAGCTCTACGCAGTTACAATGATAACATTAAAGTTGTGTCTATAAAATCGTTAAACTGAGCGTTTAAGTGATGATCCTGTCCTTGCGCCCTGTACTATTTTTGTTTGGGGTCATCCTAGGATCCTTGCCGCTTGTTCTTGTTGCTGGGTCGTGTGGGGTTGCGTTCATTGAACCCTGCTTTTCCTTGTTGATCTTGTCAATCATATTTTTTAAATGGCTAACGTGCTGTAAGATCGAGACCGCGTAGGTCCATGTTTTTTCTTATAAATATTTTAAACATAACTGTTGCTATAATGGTGTTTTTATGATTCATGTTGATTTTGAATATAGTGTGCACTTAATATATAAATAATTTTAAATAACACGAATTTATATTTAAAATTCATTATAATTTAAATCAAAACATGCATTTTCCATGGTGTAAAATGCAGTGAAAACGAGACACAGCGTTTCTAAGTTGCAAAATCCGTTTCGACAATTTTGCAAGCATTTTGTCATTTCCATTCAGATATACTGCACAAATAAGGAAAGAGAAGGTCAAAAAGAATGCCGACAATAGGAATCGAATCACAAACATCTCATATATATCTTAGGCATTCATTTAACAGATTGCGCTGTTGATAACGACCACCTAGTGCTAGTGCGACTTTTCAAAACTCCACATTTATTCATTCTCGTAAATACCACGGACAGAACCGACGTGGACTCGATTAGTGCCATAATATATTCATAACTGACAGGTCAATAAAATCAAATTATACTGTGGTGTTAACAGATAGTCAGCCCATCTGTACTTCTGATATTTGATTCAGATAAAATGCTAGACGTCCTTCAGAAATATTTTATTGTTAAACAACTTCTATTTAATACATTAATTTTAAAAGACATTTTCACAGTGTTAAACCTTTAGCATCTAGCGCTGTGATAATTTAATACAACACAATCTTTATATACAGAATCTTTTACTTCGAGGTGCATCACTTTGAATATCAAGGACTGAAAACTCACTACCTGTAAGCTTATTCCAAATGTAAAGTAGACTTAGAATTACAAATATCTTGACTGAAATGTACATTTTACTTTATAATTATATTGCATTGTTGAATAGAGGACAAACGTCATACTTGACATGAACCGGATTAAAATATATACCGCTAAACGTCATGTTATATTTCCGCATAATTCCTAATGGCAGCTACCGTTACCTCGTGTATTTCTTTCTTTTGATATTGCAAAACATATATACTCAACATCACTGATTCCGCGTCATCATTTATTTCACGGTAATGGCATAATTTTCATGTGACCAGTGTTAAAATTCGTCAGAATTGACATATTTTATTCAAGCACCTAAACAAAGTTTTCGTGCACATATTTTAAATCTATAGATTTTTACGTGAAACAGAACAACATTTTACAAACTTCTGCAAAAAGCAACAATAGTTCGTTAAATTTGTACATACGTCTGTAATGTAACACCATTACCGCGATTTAAATGATGACATACTGTATTCAAAATGGCCGACATATGGTCTACGTTTGGTCCATTATAATTGACTTTGACTGATATATTGTTGTTTCCTTGTGCCATACAGCAAAAATACCTATATGTTACAGCTTATGACAATTTTTGTACCATAAGATTCATTTGTTGTTTCCTTTCTAGTTTCAAAGCATTAAGTACCGTGAACTAAGAGGAGCACAGTATACAGACTCTATTAAATGTTTATAAATAAGACGAGCACTCTTAAAAGATTTAAAGAAAGAGACTGTCATACGAGTGTTGATTTATTTCTGTATGAGGTCATCTATTACAGTAGACATATCTATCAATCATGTCCTTATTGTTACGCGTCTTTCTTCATCTTAAGACAAAAATTTACATTATTGACATTATACAAGATCTCTTGCACATATTAGAATTCATAATACCAACGAACCAATAATATATAACCCTTTAATAGTCATAAAATATATGATAAATAATTGGAAATTGAACCCTCATCATATGCATTCTTATACCACACGATAGTCACAGTTTACTTGATTACAGTGGATATAGATCTCATGTCCACGTGTGTTTAGTGACTGACACAATCCATTAGACAATCCGTTAGACAGCTTTTTTCCAAACAAAGGGAAATGAAATATTTTTCAATACCTTTTATAAAGAACATTTTTTCAATCTATTGTGACATGAATCCAATTAGGGCGATGCAGCTTATGTCTGACTTTCTTCAAAACTTTATTTAATTTTCTTCACACATTATGTTTTAAAGTTTAAATGCCTTTAAATGCTTTCATTGTATCAATAAGATGTCGTTTGTTTAGGATAAGGTGTAATAATATATTGTGATTAGGTTGAACTGCCTCTGATTACAAACTGCTTTGACAACATAAAATTTAGTAATATTTTATTTTAAGGAATTGGTATATATCTTACTCAAGTCTTTTGTTTCGCATTTGACCTTTTTGTGTTGGTAAAACTTAATTTTAATGTAATGCATCAACTTACATATGCGCGTGTACATGATAAAATGTACAGTTTTTGCATAATTATATCACAAACTATTTCCAAATATTGCCCTCGATTTTTTGTTGATTAAATGAGACACTTAAATGCTTCATTTGATTAACTAGTATCTGTTGCAAATAACATGTGTGATTTAACTGTGCAAAAAGATGCAGAAATTCGTCATAACATATGATACTTTATTAATAGAATACATCTTGATAGATAAACAGATAACCGTAGACTATACCCACCATTTCTGTCTATGAATCGTCTAAATAAAATCTTGAAGAACAGTAACAAGGACATATCAAAGGTCGCCATACCTGGCAATATTTCAAAATTCTGTAGGGTAAGTTAAACAGAATATCACCAAATAATAAGACCGAACAGGAATTTCTTCAAAGTAATTCAATTGTTTTTGCATTTATTGTAACAGATATCAGGTTTTGAGAGCATTTCAAGAATTTCAAAGGACATCATTGCACTGTGTGGCTGAATATCCTTAGCCCCCTCCATCCATACACTTTACTAAAAGTTTCGTTTCTTGTTCATGCAGGCACTTTCAATCCGAATGTAAATAATATATAAATGATCAACCAATTTGTTCAATATTAAATTATGCTTAAGTAGTTCCCAAGGGGTCTAGACAGAAGAATTCAATCAAACTTTGGTTTTAACAGAATTACTAAATACAGCTTGCAAATTGTATATATGTTGTGTTGTACTCGAGGGCAATTGTTAATGCTTTCTTCTTAAATTCAGTGTTTGCCTACATTTTCTAGCTAAGGTATATTTTATAAATTTGTTCGTGTAGATGTATAGAGATAAGCTTGTATGATGCCGTATAAAGGTACAAAACATGCCTATTCGCAATCCTCAGTACCATAAATAATATAAATAAACACAATTTTGTATCCGAAATTCAGCCTGGTAAACCTTTTATGTAATGCCTAATCATCTGATTATGTCCGAAGCAACCTTTTCTCTTTTCGAAAAATATATGGAGGAAACAATGTTGAGTTCCTTTTAGGATGCTTATATATTCAGCGGCCACACATTTTCTTTCACGAGTTACTGAAATTGAAAAAAAAAAAAAAAAAAAAAAATTTTTTAAAAAAACAAAACAAAAAAAAAAACAAAAACAAAAAAACAACAACAACCCCCCCCCCAAAAAAAAAAAAACAACAAAAAAACATGGACGTAATGTTAAAATTTGGTACTTATTGAAAATTATTTTCTTATAAACGTTGACCTTAATCCGCGTACGTTGTGTGATTTATGTTTTACTTCTTTAATTTAAGTGATGTTTCTTCACGTTATCATTTACATCATGCTGTATCTTAATAACTTCTAAACTCTAATTATTCATACCAAATAGCCTAATCTTAAGTAGGCCATAGCTACCTACTAGCAGGAAGTTATTACCTAGAAGGTATAGTGAAAATGGACATGTATTGGAAGAGAGAAATTAAGTGTCAATCTATCATGATAAATGTATATCTAAATCACTGTCCTCGAGCAGAAATTTCAATTATACAAGTTAATGAACGGATAAACAGAAGTAAATGGCGCTATACCTACTTATAAGAAATGATTCAAATGTCCCAATTCCTAGAGCAATCTTGTTATTAAACAAGAAAGGTTGTGAAAAACAGTGACGGCAGAATGTTTTATATCATGATGAACATAACATTTAAAAAAAACGGTTGACGTAGAAACATCCTTCACTGTTTAATAAATAAGAGAAAACAAGATTGTCGCGAAGTTTACGCTTTAATCAAAATAAAATCAATGTAACTATACTAAGTGCCTAAGTATTTAGCCAACAGTGCGATAATACCTTAACAATCATTCAATCAATCAATAATAAAAATGATTTCTTTGAACCAATAAAAACAATTCACTTATAGAATAATCAAACGTTTATTTTAACATTTCAAATCTATATTGTTTTTAATTTTTGACACTACTGTTGAGGGATATTCAGGCAAAATAATGACAAAAATATTAAAATGATCTTATGTACTCAAATCACGCTAAAATGACTTTTCTTGAAGTTTCAGCTTGAATAATATTTTGGGTTTGAAGCGTAAATATATCTATATATGTTGAACAAAATTTAGACGCCAATAGAATCACCAAACAGTTTTTAATCAAGTCAGGTGACTTGAACAAACCCTTGAAGTTACAATAACAGATATTGTGGATATTTTATGATTGAAAGAAGACTAAGTCATTCATTTGACATGTTCTTTAACGTTTCCAGAGTTACCATTGACACCTTTTGTGAAATGCTAGCGCTCTTACCTGACCCACGCGGGTCAAGTTAGAAAACCACCATTTTATTCTTTACATGGAGACAAGCTTTGTTCCTTTGCCTGTCTAAAGTATTCATTTTGAGGGCATTTACAGAATAATGAACGAAAAATTCAAAACTAAGAAATGAAAATTTTGCCTGTGCCTCCCTTAAACACTATCTGGTAGGTTTAGTAGTTCGGTAAGTTAGTTTACCGAACAAATTGGAAAGTATGTAGGAAAATCTTTATAAAAAATGGGGCATGTTTGAATTACATAAAATGTTTTAAACGTTCGATATAATTAAATATATTTGATTTACTACATGAATATTTATTTTGCAAATCGAATGAAAGATCTTATGTTTGAAAGGATCATATGGTTGAGGATAAACGTAGTTGCATTTGTCCGTTTCGAATGTTTCGTAGGCTTGATACCAACAAAGAATGGGAAAATGGTCAACAAATAATTGCTTTCATGAAAGAATAGATAAGTTTGGTATTGTAGGATACTGTTGATATCTGTCTGTATCAGGTGTAAGACTTCAAATTGAATGTACATTTGGTTTTGGTACATTATTATACATTACACATGTAATGTAATGTAGATATCGTAACATATTTAAGTTATTTTTAGTGCACATTTCTGCGACAGATTCTATATACATGTTAATAGTTCTACATATCATACAGATATGTTCCGTCCGTGACCGAGTGGTTAAGGTCGTTGACTTCAAATCACTTTCCCCTTACAACTGTTGGTTCCGACAGGGACTATGGATTCTTTCATGTGAGAAAGCAATCCAGCTAGCTTTCGGAACGTCTGTGATTCTTTTCAGGTGCCCATTCGTGCCCGAAATGCACTGAAGACACCTGAAGTCGTCATCCAACAGTGAAACTATAGAAAATAAAAATAAAATCCTATTCTATTTAATAATTACGTTGTTATTATTTCCAATATACATAGTTTGCATTTTTATCTAATATTTTTTAATGTACGACTTTTACATGTCTGATTCTTTTATGACTTTGACATGCTATTTAGATGTTTTATTGAAAAATATCACAGAAGATTATGTTTGATGTTAAGTTCTGTTTCCACATTGATTGTTTTCTACCGAACTACACCATATGAAGTAATGGTAATGTTTTACTTTATAAGATATAAAAACGAATTGTGAAGACGCTTGATGATATTATGATTTTATGAAAACTGGTCTCCCGACATCAGTCAAGTTTCTTGAAGAAAAAGAGAACATTATCATAAATAAGCCTTTGAAGACCATTGACATATGAGTTGAACATGTATATAATATAGCTTTGCACCCTAAAAGTTTAAAATGTTATTGAGAGTTTGAGTGCATTGTGTGACGTCATGTAAAAAAGAAATGAAATAAAAGTTGTATTCAGTCTTGCAGATTCGTTGGCAAAATGCCTTTTCAGTCTGAAAACCAACAATCGAAACAAATATCAATCGTTTAGTTATTAAAAATAGAACAACAAGGGACAAAATTGTCTCTTAGTACAGCGCGATTAATTCACTCGATTGATGTGTGAGCTTTTTAACGTGCATAAGATCAACTGAACATTTTTATAAAAACTACCATTTTAGTAAGAGATAAAACTAGTTCCACATTGAAGGAATAAAAGATAAGAATAAGTCAGGTCATAATATTTTGAATTATTGTTTAGATATATTACACGCCTACTAAACAGTGGCTCTTTCACATTTTGGTGATCTGTTTAAATGAGAGCCCTCGACAGCAATCGACCAAAACAAAGCTGAAAAAGTCAAATACAGTTTATAAAAACATCCAATTTTAAAAAATATATAAGAATGCTATGCCACATAGAACATTTTCTCGTCAGTTTGGATGCAGTTTCGATACGGAATACTCGAAAATGACGTTGCTAGAACTTTTACCAGATATTCACTCGTGCGGTTTCTTTCGCAAGGAGAAACATTTTAAGGGATTTCTCTACCATCAATTTAGACACACAAACAAAATATATTTATCGATTATTAATAAATAAGAGTTTTCATTTTAAATTTAATTGTTCGAATGGCGGTGGATATTTTAGCGAGGTTACATATGAAAAAGCACTTTTTATTAGAAATAATGTACTTTACTAAGAATTAGAAAAGCATTATAAATATCTGATTTTCAACGCAATATTCATTGGATGATAAACTCGAATATACCCATCAAACACTGGAATTCTTGATGATGATAATTATCATTTGTAAAACGTATGTGTCTTGCATGTGCCTTGAACCAAATAAACCAACAGAAGAGAACGAATGTCTAATTTATCATTATTATGGCCAGAACTAAATGGCCTACTTTGATTTAGAATAATGTCACAAATAAGATTAATGTATACTACATCTACCAGACAATTATCAGAAGTTCAATAAACTTGTATGATTACATGATGTTCTGGTGCTGTTTTGTTTAATAAATGCATCCAACAGGGAAAATGAAAAAGACAGTTTCAAATGTTCACTGAGGATGTAAATGTTGTATTTATCAACATTTGTTGGATATTTACAGATATTTCCATGCGCAACGAGTGATTTATCGTTCATACAATCATGGAATTATGGCAAAATGTAAACTTTTTCATAATTACACTTTGACAAAGAAAAGTTGCTTTTATTGCCTTGTTCGTCTTCCGCATGATATGTTGTTTTCCCAAATATAAGTTCATGTGCACTTTCAAGATAAAGTCTGTAATGTCAAAAGAATGAAATTAAATATAATTACAGCTTGTTATTATGATGTTTATATTATACGTAATATATATAATGATGTTTATAAACAATTGTTTACAAACTAGCTTGATAATGTTGTTTTAACAGCTATGGTTATATTTTAGGATGCCAGTTTACTGTTTTTATATATATTTAAGTTGATTTAAGCTTATCAGACTAACATCAACAAACATTTAGGATAATAAAATTTTTTTGTTTTAACATATAATAATTTTTTGTAGTTTTATCATTTTAAACAATTCTGCCTTCGCAATACCTCTTGCCCAAGATTGTGTTATACATTTTTCTATATTGTTATTCTACATACATTGGTGGAATATTTTTCAGCTTATAGCGCCTTTTAGTCCTGATATAGACAATGTTATTTTGTGAGGTTATTGACGATATTTTGTGTTCCTTCTTGATAAAAATAATGATATTGTAATATGTTAATATTCTTTAAATGTGGTAAAGCCTTAGTTTTTCGATGATTTTTAAAACTGTATCTTCTACTTTCTAAAATTATTATAATTTTCACTACGCATTCTTTTTTGGAAAGATCAATTGTTGAGATATTGGGTTTGTTTGATTTTTTTGTATAATTTATAATCAAGAGATTTACGCTACAATTGCGTTTCGTTTCTCTTAAATTAAGTGTTTTAATTCTAACTAATAAGAGCTAATAATGTACACATTGAGAACTTCGTTGTCTTACTTTCTAATTGAGAAGTATTTTACAAACTCAGTAGACGATGTTCATATTTTTGATATTGGTTGTATCACTTCTACAAAATAGATACAATTTATTCTATTCATTAACAACTGTCTTTATTAATACTGTTTATTTTGAAACCTCAACACAGACAGAATGCAAAAGGCTTATATTAATTTTAAATCATAACCATAAGTGAAGATGCAGGTCTTGTTTGTTTTGATAGCCTTTATTTGGTGTCTGTAATAATTATAATTATGATGTTAATTACGTTTGTCAATAAATTGTCAAGGACATTCGGACATTTGTTCGCGATTAAAGTTTCTCATTTTTCAAAGTGAAAGTCTTGTTTAATCTTTTCGAACATTCTACTAGCTCCTTATAGATAATTATAATAAAGATTGCAACGCCATTTCGACACACGCTTTTGTTTGAGGTTGCATGCTGTCACGAATGTAAAGTTTTACACTTGAAAAATAGTATCTGAAACAGAAGTTTTGGACACAATATATAATTGTTTTTGATCAAATTCATTCGGTGATCTTTTTGTTTATTCTTTTTCTTAAATAAATGGGTATTTTTTCGTTTGATCTTTTTCTCTTTTCCATAATTTTATTTTCTTTAGAACATGAAATCAACTATATAATTTCCATTGATGAATATTTTCATAACTATGATTTCATAAACCATCATATAGATATAACACTTACATTCTTTACTTTATACATGCATTCCTCAAGGGGTATGGTTGATCAAGCTGTTGTTCGATAATACTGAATATTGTTATTGTGCGAGTGTTTGCCGTTTCTGTTTTTAAATTGAATAAAGTACTGTTCACTCTGTTTTGTTCAGTGGTCATAATTGGTTTACAGAAAACTTTGAAACAGATGTTCATATCTCTAGAGTATTTTAGAGTGTATGGGAAAATATCTTTCCATCAGCATGTTACGGAACATTATTGAATTATATTAGATTTTTTAGTCATTGATGACAACAACAACCCTTTTATACCGTCTTTTCATTATACGTTGCAAATTGAAAGAAAGGTAAACGAAATACTTTTGTTAATAGAATTTCTCCAAAAATAACTGACTGAATCAAACGCTATCCTATATACTTCGTTTGTCTGTCCCTCAATTACTCTCAGATTGTGTTCTCGATTAAAATCTATTTATGCAAAAACCAACTTTTTTATTGACGACTCGAAAAAGAAATTTTGCCATATTTCACAAATATAATTCAATTATTGTCTTTTACCTAAATAATAAGCAGGAAATTCCATATTTATTTTATTAATCAACATGATTAGTTTAGTTAACAGCTTGTATCGTTAATGTTTGTAAGGTAAAAATGATGTTGAAAAACTCTTCAGGAGACCCAAAGTTGTGTTAGGTTCGAATCCCAAATTATTCCGAAAATGATTACTTTACGGAATGAACTGTTCTCTAATTAGTGGAGGGAAGGTAGTTTGTAGGCGGCCGGATAGCTTAGTCAGTAGAGCCGCAGTCCGGTATTCCAAGGGTCCCAGGTTTGACTCTCGGCCAGGCTTCACATTATATATATATATATATACTCACTAAAGTAGTGAGTAAAGTATGTAAAGGATCAATTGGGAAGGATCCTTTTTAGTGAAACCTCAGATGATTCCTACAGTGTAGAATTACCGTCTGAATGCAAGTGTTGTATTGCTTTGAAAATTGTACATCTTATCTCTAATTAGTGTTGTACACCTAAATCCTACCGTCTGTTGAGGCCTTTTGCTTGCAATTTGATGGCAGAAATAATTTATTATCACACTTTAAATCTTTTTCAATAGAAATATAAGTATTATCTTCAGTTTACTACAATGCTGTGCTTATGTTAAAAGAAATATACTATCGTCTGAGAAATATAATCTACAAACTGTCAATTGTACTATTAATGTAATTTGTTTCTTGTGTCTGTTTCAAACTTTTGTTCCTTATAACCTTATTAGATTTAACTTCTTGAAATTGCAAAACAGTTTAAAAAATCACTTTGAAAATAAGCAAAGTATATGGATACCAATTCAATTATTCATTGATTCTTTGCCCCATTATAAAGTTTACAATATATAAAATTCTTTAGAAAAAAAAGAACATGCCGGATATAAATTATTCCATATTACAAATCGTTTTAAACCGCTGGAGACATTATAATTATGAATACTCTTTTATTTTAAGATTAATTAATATAACCCAAGGCTACATTCAATTCAACTAGTATCAATATTTTAGCATAATCACATAACAATATTCATACTGTCTGACAATCATTTGATAATGCATATTTCCAAAATGTTTTGACTATCATAGTTAAATGAATTGTTCCCTAAATTTAATTGATTTAAATTTTGCACCGGCTTATGTGACTGGCAAATTAACCATACTTGTAACAATTTTCTTCGCTGTAAATTCATTATTTTGTTTAGTGTACATAATTAATTATGATAATGTATAAATGATAATAATTCAATTATGTTAACCATGACGCATCACTTGACTATAATGTTGATTGACATATTTATTTACATTACTTTATTTTTACAGTTTAATTTTAAAAATGTGTATTCTAAACAACAAACACCAAACCTAAAAAGAAAACATCAACCACTGAAACTTGAATAAAATTTCAAAAAACTTATAAGCTATAATGAAATGAAATAAATCAATAAATATTCGTATAAACAAACTATTATAATGTTTTATTCTTACAGTAATATATCATGAAAATCTTCTTCAATATATTCATTCAAGCACGTTTACCAAACTAAAATGTTTTTTTTTTTAATTCGGAGCAAAGCAAACTGAAATTATGTTCATTCTCCAGCCGAGTTCTATTTTAATATGACAATGATAATTCTAGAGCAAACACGGTCAAAGCACAAGCAGTTGCATTAATTTATTTTTTAGTTAAACAACAGAAAATTAAAACCAAGTTAATTCTTCATTTCTATAATGTAATGCAGTTATTTTCTCAATAAAACCTTGCCAAATAAACATGTAAATAGTTGCAAATGTATTTATTTTCATTTATATTATCTTTTATTTTTCAATTTAGAAGAAATAATCTCCCTATACCGATTTTGGTATCTAACCTGATAAGGAGTGTTTGTTTTGTGTCTGTTTTCTGTCTGAAAATGTTATATATGATTGCAAAATAAATTCTTATTATCGTTATTATCGTGTGAGTTCTCATACATATGACACTTTAAAGGAAACCAAAATATCAAATAAAGAGAAGTCACAAAAATTATTACATAAGATATTGAACTAAAAAGTAATGAGTGTTACCCCTTTTTGCATTACATTTTCTTGATATTACCTCAAAATGACACAAACTTTCTGTCGTTCCATTGACTTTAAATAGTGTTCTCTTTACCAATGGAGGCCCATTATGTCTCATAAGTTACATTGTACAACATTGTAATGTTTTAAGTTTTTTGTGGTGTCCTCATACATTTTCCAAACATTTACTCATTGCTCATATTTCAAAGTCATCTTTTGTTTTTTTTATATTTTATATTATTAAATACCTCTTTGTTTACATTTTGCTACTTTTTATAACTTATTTCACAGTCAACATTGATTTATTCAGGTTATGAACATCTCTCACGTTTTACAACATTATTCTGTTACCGAGACATAATGTGCCTTTAACAAAAACATTGCATGAATATCAACAGTATGTATCTAAAATACACAAATTATTATTAACCGGTAGAAATGAGAACTGTTTTTTTAAAATAAAACAACATATTTTTCTATGACTGGATTATTGGCGATGATCACGTGTTTCTAGAGTTTTGTCTTGTGGCGCGTTCATTTACTGTCGCCCTTTTTTGTTTATCTTTATTTGCCAAGAAAATAAAGATTTTCATTACATTTATCATTCTGTTAAATACTTGTCTGTGTTATATTTTGTTTATTTCAAACACATATTCTTTAAATTGAATTAGAAATTAGGTTATTTTACATTAACCATCATGTTTTCTGATAATCTTATCAAGTTGTCATTGAAACATAACCCTTATGTATAAAGCCTAAATAATGGGGATACCAAAATTGCATTATTATTCACTTATTCCTTACGATATTATCAAAGTATTGAATTAGATTATTTCATGTATTTTCCAATCCGTATGGAAATATGATTGTTTTCCTTTAAAATGTTTTCCATACAAACATGCCATACTGTAAAGTAATATATTATTCATTTTAGAGAAAAGAAAACCCAAAAATAACCTTACATAAACGACAAACATAATATAAAGACGCAATGTCTTGAATTGAATTAAATTGATAACCTTTATATATATTATATACATTATAAATCACATCTTTCTTGTTCAAATATGTATGCACTTATATACTGTCTAGGCTTTCCTGTTTTTCATTTAAATCACAATTTTATGGATTTCTCTGACACAAATGCAATATCAAATAATTGTCAAGTATCGAATTAAGAAAGGGTTTACTGTGTAGTTTAAACATTGGCGTCTTTACGAAGTTTCTTTTAAAACTATAATTATATTGCTAAGCCCCGACAAGCACCGTCGTCTGAAATCATGAACCTTCTTTACAGACAATTAAAAGAGAACGATCAATATATTGTTCAATATTTAACATTCTACAGTAACCCACTTTTCGTCATTAATCATTCATAAAAATAACATGATGAAAGCCATGAAAACTAGTACTCTTAGTATACCGCAGTTGTCAAATTATTTATACAAAGTTCAAATTCAAACATAATCAATAACTATTTTTTGGTGCGGGCAATATATTCAACAGTACGTACGAACTATATGACTGTCTTTTATTACAAAAGACATACTGTACAATTCAACACAATTATATTTAAGCTATAAATTAATCTGCATTCTTTTCGTGCTCTAGAAAGGGTAGCTCATCTGTGTTCCTTTTTTTCATTTTGGTATAATAACATAAAACTGAACAGAGAGAATATTATGTTTAATAATTGAGCTACTAGTATTCAAATTCAAAAAATAATAATTTAAAAGAGAAACGATTTTTTTCTTAGACGATATATATCTTCCGTACCATCTAGCACCGGCTAGTTTTATTTGACTATAAAACATTAATCTAACTTTAACATCTGAAATTACTTTATATATCGATATAAAAACATTGCATTTTTGTGCGAATACTTCCGTCTTCGGTTATTGAACTCAAAATCAAGTTCAAATAAAAGGTACACCAACCATGTCGCCCCATATCGCCAGCATGAGCTATATTCAATTTAAGATACTTAACAAAGTATAATATGTGAGCGCACATGTCTAAACAATGTAAGTGAGACGAGCTTTTACAGCTAGCATACTGCATTTGTTACCTGATGTTGTGAGTATTAAAGTCTTAAACGTTTAAACATTGAACTCAGGCAGTATAACATTGGAATGACATATATATACTCTAAATAAGTTATATTAACTTCCTTACTGTGTCCAAATACGTGTTTTAAAAACAATAAATCTTTAGAGAACAATTATCTACAAAACTGTCATTTCTACTGTGAAAGTAATTTGTTTCTACATTCTACATGGGGTGCATACTAAAAGATTTAAATATTTTGAAAATGGGAAATGTCAAATAAATTTGTTTAAGTATAAGTTAAAAGAGAAAATGATTATATACTTTATTATTAACCTTGCGATCTATATCGTGCCTATTTTGTCTCTTGACCTTTCATGCAGGAATAACTAAGCCATTCTTTGTGAAACTTTGAGCTCAAACGTTTAAGATGAAATATCCTCAAATTAAACATCATCACATAGTCTCCCGTCTTTGCTATTTCCTTATCACTTTTGTTTGTCAAATTAAAGATTATTTACAACACGCGTAGCCCTAATCCTTTATGAGTATGTTAACAATCATAGTCTATCAAATTGAGTTAAAACGGCATTATAGCAATAAGTTGCAGTATATTAAAATATATGCTCATATTTTCTCCATTCAAAACAAAAATAAAAATAAACAAACACATTTTTACATTTACGTATTATGATATTCACAAGTATCTCCCTAGTCATCAATTGTGCAATTATGTTATACATCATCGTTAAGTGAGTTAGAACAATTATATCGGTGATTTTTGTCTGTAATCATCTAAATGTGCCAAAGAATTTGCTTTTATTCGATATAACGATAGCCAGAGGGTTCCCGTGAGTCCGATCGAATTCCTATTGCCAGACGTCCCTTTATTCTCAAGAGGTGCGTACATTTGTCCTTTGTCATATTCAATATCACTTGAAGCAAAGTAAACAAATTAGAAGTATTCCCATAGGTACACGGATATCATTTTCGGATAGTATTTTCATCAAAATTGATTATGTGGCCTTACTTGTTATGCTGTGGTCCTAAGCTTTTAACGATTAGGGGAAACAACGTTCATTCCCTTATATATCATTGCATGTTTATTTCAAATGTGACAAGGAAGCATTTTAGTGCTCATTACACATACCATTTGTTGTAAGAAGAAAATGGTTAAAATCTAAGTTATTGACAAGCCAAGAAATGTAAATAACAGTATCGATTAAAATTTTGAAATGATGCAAACAAAGTTTTGCGACTAAAATCTGCAAATACCTTTCACTTAGTGTTTACATATTTAACCCATTTCGTTATATACACGCCTTTAAACGCCTTTTTCAACCCCCTCCCTTTTTGTTGTCTCAAATAGTGAAAAAATGTCCTATTAAGGACACCAACACTTGTTTTTGTTTGAGAAATATTGTTTAAAAAAGTAACCACTTTTTCGGCAAGGCCCCCTATTCAAAAGATACATAAGGGGGTTGCCAGAGGGGGGTGTAAATCATTACCATGAGTGAAGATGCAGGTCTCGATTGTTTTGATTGCCTTTATTTGGTGTCTGTACCTTAGAAACAAAGACATATACTAATTTTGTTTTAAGTTTTTATTGAGTTTCATAAAGGTTTTTGTCATCTTTTATGACAATTACAATATTACATAGAAATACCAAATACAGACTGGTAAAATCGATGGTAATTACGTTTGTCAATAAATTGTCAAGGGCAATCGGAAATTTGTTCGCGATTAAAGTTTCTCATGCATTTCTCAAAATGATAGTCTTGTTTATTCTTTTCGAACATTTTACTGATAGTTCCTTATAGATAATTATACTAAGGATTTCAACGCCATTATAGCACACGCTTTTGTTTAAGGTTGCATCATGTCACGAATGTAAACGTTTTACACTTGAAAAATAGTATCTGAAATAGAAAATTTGGACATAATATAAAATGTTCTTTGATGAAAATCATTCGGTGATTTTTTTGTTTGGTTATTAATACTTTTTTATTAAATAAATGAGTATTTTAACGTTTGATCTCTTTCTCTTTTCCATAATTTTATTTTCTTTAAAACATGAAATCAACTATTATATTTTCCATTGTTCCTTTCATAACTATGATTTCATATACTATCATATAGATATGACACTTTCATTCAATACTTAATATATGCATTCCTCAAGGAGTATGGTTTTTCAAGATACCGTTAGATAATACTGAATATTGTAACCGTGCGAGTGTTTGCCGTTTCTGTTTTTAAATTGAATAAAGTACTATTTACTTTGTTTTGTTCACTGGTCATAATTGGGTTACAGAAAGCTTTGAAACAGATGTTCATATGTCTAGAGTATGTTAGAGTGTATGGGAAAATATCTTTCCACCAACATGTTACGGAACATTATTGAATTATATTAGATTGTCTGGTCATTGAATACAAGAATAACCCTTTTATAACATCTTTTTATTATACTTTA